>NW_010181343.1:161903-175633 GCF_000695765.1 Mesitornis unicolor
TTGCAACAAAGCCTAAAAGTGCTTTAAGTGCTTGTGACTGGGGTAATGAATGAAAATATCTTTCCAGCACTGAGAGTATTGCATTAGACTGAATAGTCACCTTACTTGTAAAAGCACTATTAGAGAGGGGCAGCTGTAACTACAGATAACAATTTGTGTCCGGTGCTTATTTACTGAAAATTGTAAATGTATTATTTATTGAGAGCTCTCCAGACAGTGCTTGTCGGAATAAAAATGTCAACTCTAAGCAAAATGTTATAATACATAATAAAAATGCTAGGTACGCATTTTAGAGATACAGCTAATTAGATCTGCTGTTCTTAAAGAAATGACAGTAAAAATGCTCAGCAGCATATGCATTTAAATGCTGATATATTCCTTATTTTCCTATACAGTATTTGAGTTAGGTCCTTATCATTACTTAAAAATAATTTTGACAACTTTATTGGGTTGCCACAAGAGACATAGAAGCACAAGGCTGCTGCAAGCTCAGGCTGTCTTATTCATCTAATGGAGAGAGCAGCTACTCTTACTTCTGTGTTTTAGTCTGAAACTCCAAGGTGCCACTTCTTTTGTGAGGGAAACCTGCTTGCAGTGGAAACAACAAAAAATTAAGATTAGTCTTCAGCTGTGCTAATTAACCCCAAATAAATACTATGTTAAGGGGACTAAATCTATTCAATGCCAGCGCTACTTCTATGTATTACTTAATAGAAGTAAGAATTAAGGAAAAAAAGTTATTCCATGTTTTCCATTTAAAATATTACTTTATTTAAGTATTTTTAGACATTTTTATTTTCCCTGAAATATGTAATGGAAAGAATTTGAGCTTAAAAAAGATTAGAAATCTTCTAGAGTGTTTTAGAATGTGAGGGAAGAAATTGGAGTTTGAATTTATCCTTTTCAGAAAGAACTGCTCAGTTCGGCATCATAAAATTTGGGATGTCATAATGAAAAGCAGCTTTCTTCTTTCAAGTGTATCAGCCAATACGTGAAAGATCCTCACTGTGTTTATTTCAGCGAGAATCTGTCTGTGTTATCCTGCATTCAGTTTGCTGTTGGGTTTCATAGAGCTGGAGAATCGCAGAGTAGCTGGGGTGGGAAGGCAACACTTGTGATCATCTGGTCCAACCCCACAGCTCAGAGCAGGATCACCTAGAACAGATTGCTCAGGGCTGCATCCCATCAGGTTTTGAGTATCTCCAAGGATGGAAACCCCACAACCTATTCACTGTTTCATCATCCTTACAGTAAGAGAGGTTTTCTTATGTTTCAAGGAAATCTGATGTATTCCCATTTGCGCCCTTTGCCTGTCACTGGACACCACTGAGAATGTTCATCTGTCTTCTTCACTCCCACCATCAGGGTTCCTGAACCCTGCTTTTCCAGGCTAAATACTCATGGTGTTCTCAGAATCTCTTCATATGAGAGATATTCCATATGGTATCATATGGTTTCGTCTCAACTATGGTTTATTTTAACACCTCTAGATCTGCACTGTAGGACTGATCTCTTACCTTTAAAGCCAAGAAGGGCTTCATCATGAACTTCAATGTTAGTATGCTCAAGCCCTGCCTGAGCCCTGTTCATCTGTGTGATTCAAGTTTTAGCTCTGCATGTGTGCTTTCACTTCCCAGTTCTTGGTTGATGAGCGCAAAGTGAAAACCAGGAACAAAATGTAATTCAGCATTCTGAACTACATGTTTCTGTGCCTCGTAAGTGTATTTTGGATTGTGATGAATCCTCCTAATTCCCAATTGTAGCCAGGATTCTTCCTTATTTACTCATTGTCATGTTGATCTTCAAGGTGTAACAAGTGTTAATAGTTGTTAATGTATCATAACCCTCCCTCTTCTGTATTACTTAAATAATATAAAGAAGTAGTGGCATATTACTTTAATAATATAAAGAAGTAGTGGTGTTTCTGTAGAATTCAGATTGGTGTGAGGACAAGCACAGTGTAAACATCTGCAGATAGCTCCTGTATGTATTGCTCTGTTCTGACTAGCAGCACCCATTCTGCTGCAGCCTTGGGTTGGTATTTAACACGGGCTGCCAATCAGTAAAGCTGTGCCACAACGTCTTGTTCTACAGCCTAGCATTTTGGAATGTATCTAATAACTGTTGTCTTTTATTAATCATAACACATTTTTAGTTTTACCTACATAGTGCCCAGAGTTCCTGGGCACAGTGCCCTATGTGTGAATGCCTGTTTATTTTCATCTTCCTTTTTGTTATCTGTTTTACTTAATTCTTTACATACCCATTTGCCATATTTGATGTGAAGGTATAATGCACTGCTGCCTGCTCACTTTTCTCAAAGAACTTGATGTGACATCGCCTTCTACAGTGAATGATGACCTTCACTGAACCTAAAAATAACCCCTTGAATGCTCTTCTGTCTTTTATTTGTTTGAAAATGTTGAAGCAAGCAGACTTTTTCACCCATCTGGAGGAGCTCTGAACACTACAGTCTAGAGAGCCTGCAGGGGCACCACAAACATTGAGGGTTCTGTACTGACTTTCGTGTTAGCCTAACACCACCTTAAGACTGAATTCTGTTCGCGTTTATAGCTATGCTGTGTGTATGAAGGGATGTACATGACGGCAGGATTCAGCTCTTTCTGCTCTATCTTCAAATTTACTTGCACTCCCAATATTTAAATTAGCTCCATGTCTCAGTATAGGTCTTAGCAGTCCTTATCGTATCTTAAATATGTAACAAGCAGATTACATTTAAATATTTACAGTGAAACAAAAACTAACACGTTGGGCAGAAGTTTGTTAAAATGTCACAAGAACTTGTCGTAGTGAAAAATAAATATTGAACCAAGTTTATTCCTGAGGTGACCATATTAATTTCAATGGGATTACTGCAAGAGTAGTTCTGGAAAAAAATCTGTCTAGATTTTGCATCATAATTAAGAAATATTTTTTTGTATCATAATTAATAATTTTTTTAACAGAACTTTTAATAGCCCAGAAGTGATTTTATAGGTCTGGCATGCACATGCATCACCAAGTAAAATAAGCTTCCTTTACTCCAGTTTCTGTTTCCTCTGTGGACTGTTGGTGTTTTCAGCTGTTTAAATGAGGTTGTTGCAGCTTTATTAATAGGTTTTGTTATATCTGCGGTTATACTTGTGATTAAAATTTTAGTTGGAGCATTGGTTCCTCCAAGTTTCAGTGCTATCTGTTATTTCTGTGATACAACGACTAGACAACGTAGCCTGTCTGTTGCCTGCCTGTGTCTATGTATCAGATATCACAACAGGCAGTGGCCAGCCATATAACCTCAAAATGAAACCAATTTGTTAATGACCTAACAAGGCAATGTAATAAGCATCTCTGTTCAGTCATTTTCCCCAGCTTTCTGTTATTCCTTAGAGCAAAAGTAGCTAGCGCTGTATCAACAAATTATTTGATGACAATAATTTGGCTGATGAGAATACAAGGAAAAAGCCCCAATCTAATTAGAAAACACTGTATGGTAGGTGGCAAAATGTGGCTAATCTTTTATCATAAAACTGCAATTTCCAACTTTCGGTAGTTAATGATTTTTATGTTCCCCCTCTCCCTCCACACACACAAAACCACTTTAGAAAAGGCCAAAAAGAGTCTACAGGATTTGAACCACAGTGGCCCTGAAGTGATGGGAAAACGGCCAAGGTGTCACAGCTAATTTCTGACCCTGCTTTATGAGTTCTGCTGTTCCTTATTCCCCTTGTCAGTCTGTGAATCCCTGAGGCTGTACAAACTGGCCTAACATCACTCAACTCCAGTTTTATATCCTCTTTTAATAATGCTGAGTCTATTCTGTCCAACTTTGATTCAGACAACCTGCTTGTCTTGAAAAAGTGATATATTTAATCAGTGGCTCTGTCTCCAGCATAGCTCCCACTGTGTGAGACTAGAGCCAAAGAGTAGTGCAGTGGCCTGTCACTTCTGTTTGAATAGGTAATGTGGAGCCGTTCAGCCGAAGAGACAGGAGCTGGAACTGCTTGTTAGGACACATGATCAAAAGCCACTCTCTGCTTTCTGCCAATCAAGCCTCATGTCGCCTTGTGGGGCAGACATTAAATAGATTTTTCTGCCGTATACTGTGGGCACTTAGCCAGTTTGACATGTGAACTGTTACAAAAGATACCAGAGTTTCCACTGCTTGCTGACTGCTTTTAAATATTACCAAGCCCTTGCTGTCCAAAGCAGAATGTTTTAAATAATGGATTATGATAAATTTCCACTACTATTAGGCAGTCTCCTTCCTGCTCCCAACAGTTCAAAGATATTTGTTAAAGCAAAGCTGTAAGTTGGTTTCTGAAAACAAACAAGCAAACAAAAAGCTGTTGAACAACCCTATGGCAGAAATATTTGATCAGCATGGTCATTGTCTGAGAATTATAGGGAATTGTTCCTTTCATTGGTGCGATTTTGAATATTTTTTGTATTTTTGGTCTTTTGACAGTAGATTTTCCTAGTTGAGATCGTAGCACTAGTTTATTATTATGTTTATGTGGAGGGATATTAAAATTGGCTTGTTTTGTAAATTGAGTTGAACTTTTTTATTGGCTTTTGGGGCAATTATAAATGTCTTAAAATGGCTCTTTAGTTGTTTTAGTTATACTTTCCCTTGGTTTTTTCCTCTTTGTCTGTTACCTTTCATAACCACCTCAGCTCTTGTGCCCATGGCAACAACACTCAGTGGTGGAGGCTAACAAAGATGACATTTAGGCTTTGCCTAAGTAATGAATATTCTTTTGTAACTTCTAGGGCCACTGAATTTATGTCATTTTTTAGAGCTCCCAGTATTTAGATAATTGCTTCTATTAATGTACTTGCGGTTATCATACCCAGATATTTGCTACCTCACACTTGCTCTTCCTGATGCATCTCTTTTTTTTATTAAAACTTTTTTTACCAAAACATACCATAGCAATCTAGTGGAACTCATTTAAACAGTGGGCTACACATAAACAGCTGCTCCTTCAATAAGCCATTCTTTATAATATCCTTATTACCTTCTAGTGTCTCAAATTCTGATTAGTCAACAGTGCTGATTACTGTATGGAATTCCACTGCCCATCTTCCTTGTGCTCAGCTGCTCATGTCTTAGCTGTTCTGTGATTACAACACAACTTGTGCATTGTTTCTCCAAGTTTTTCTTTGTGTTGTATATCTTAAAAAAAACCCCAAATAAATGCTCTTAAGGAGATGGAAAAATTTATTTTTTAAGTCACTGTGAATTTGCTGAAACTCTATGATTTTTCTTTTTGTGCAACCATGATCTTCATAGCCTGCATGCTCTGCAACTTTCTATTAGGAGGAGTAAGTTCTTTAGATTTACAAGGGTAATCTATAAATAAATTCCATTTGAAAGAACTTTGGAAAAATTATAGTTAGTTATTGTGAAATCTGTAATATGGCAGAGCAGGAGAGACCAAAGCCTGTGTTTTAAAAAACAGTCCTAAGAACAAAACCCCAAAAACACACAGAGCTTTGACCTAGCTTTACTTTAACAAAAATCAGTGGGTCCAAAAGTCAGTAAGAACATAGCTATGTCATGAGAAATCAGTTTTGAAAATGTAACCCCAATAATATGAGCTTAGTTTCAGAAAGGTGTATGGTGGTAGAAGGAATGCACAGAGTGAAAATTGGAAGAGAAGGAATTATACCAGCAGTGCTCTGGATCTCTGATTTCTGTTCAAAACAGCAAACACAGACGTTTGTTAAGGACATTAAAACTTTGTCAGCTGGTTTATAGGGTAATAGTGTGGTAGTGAGAACTTCCTCACTGTGGCTCCACACTCCCCATCCCCCAGCAGCTTCTTTTGGTGCAGCCCCTTCGAATCAGGTCCTGGTGAGTATGAAACGCTGACACGCTCAAAATGCAACCCCATTAAAGGCCTTAAATCTGTCATTGTGCTCTGGAGCCTGTTCTGAAAATAGTAAAGCTCTTTTTGTAAATTAAAATCGGTGTGAATGGGAACAGATGTTGACATGCTTTACTTTATCTGCAGGGATCCCCATTAGGCAGAAGAGGGTCAGTGAGGTTAGATGGTAGGAGTTACTACAAATGTGCAAAGGACAGGATAGACTAATATAGACCTTGTCTCTGGTTTTACGTAGAGCTGTAATAGTATCCAGTGGTTACTTCTGGTTACTGATAAGGCTGTGTATGAGAAAAGATGATTGTGTAATACCTTTAATTCCTCAGAGAATGATGTCCCCTTTTATGTCTGTTTACACAGATAAAGGGGAGGGATGCTCTCCCTGTTTCTCTGAGTTGTCATACCCGGTCAGATCTGGAACCCAAGAGATTCTGAGTGACCTCAATTCCAATTTACTTCTGTGTTACTTGAGCTCATTCAGGACCTCATGGAAGGTGCTTAGTGTATCATAGGCTCAATCTACAAAAAATTTGTATTCAGTCTGACATTGGATAGCATTTTTGTTATTTAAGCATTACTTTTTAAGATTTTGAGTTAACTCTCATGTTCCATTAGAACCATCACTGTTCTGTTCTGAAATGTGCAATTTATTAAACAGCTTTGCTAGTTAGTCTAAGTAAATTCTTGTAGAAGTTTTTTCCTGATTTAAAAAAATATAGCAAAGGATGAATTTATTTATAAGAACTGTAATAGTTTCCCTCAATTCCTTTTATATTTTAGATTACCTTATAATTTTCTAAATCTACATGAACAATAATGATCAATTTTGTCAGTATTATTCATACCTTTTATTAATTTAGCATAGATGAATAAATGTGAATGTTGTGAAGAGTTGATTGGGAGTAGATTTTAAATCTGACAGTTAGATTACAGGGTACCTAAGAAAAAATGGCTCTTTCACTAGGTACCTAGTAATTTAATTCTTGTTTGAAATTATTATAATTTATTACAGTGTGTGGGTCCTAATGAATGTCTACTATTAAATGAAAAGGAGAAATTTAAATTATGAAATTCTTTTAACTTAAAAATCCTCTTAAACAATTCAGTAGATATTAGTAAGCAATGTGCTTTTCTTTCCCATTTATGTGAGTACAAACAAAAACATTTTTGCCAGTACATAATGATATTAGATGAATGCTGCTGGAGATTCTTACATAGAATCAAGATTATCTTAAAATAGAATGGAATAATTTTATGTGATGAAAAATATCCAAAATTTGCTGTCTTGATTAGACTTTTAGATCTTAACATATGAGTCCTTCTTCAGGGAAAGCTCAAAATCAATCTCTAGAAATTTTACCTTTGTTAGAAATGCAGATATATGTGTGCTGAGAAATTAAAACTTCTCAGCATTTTTCCCACTGAAGGAGTCAGTCAACAGGGCATGAGGATATTATATATCATCTTATAAAATTATTTTTCTACTTTGCTTGTTGACTTTGTTTTGAAAAATCGTAGGAGAACTTGGTAGAAAGGGGCAGGAGGTTCCATATGAGTGGAAAACACGTAGTTTTTTCCAAATAAATGTGAAGAAAAGGCTACAGTGGCATTTTAAATAAGTGATGGAACACAAATTGTGAAGCATCTTTGTTAAGAGGATGAACACACATTAGAAAATTCTTAGATAGAAACTATACCAGTTCATACTACCATAGATCACATAAAATTAGGCCACTAATGGGATTATACCAGGATAAAATCTGTTCAAAGAGTCCTCTAGTTTTGTCTGTAACCTACCATGGTATCTAAAATTTTGTGACCATTATATAAGCATCTGAAAAATAAAGAAAGTTTAGAGGTTTCAGTGGAAATTTAGTTTGTAATTACACTGTCTACAAGTCAGTAACTATTGTAGCCATTGGCATTCACTGGTTTCAAAAGAGGCTCTAGTTTCTCATTTGTACTGGGTATTTTTTGCGGCTCTTCTACATCTCTTTCTGTAGAAGATTTCCATTATCAAAATATGAACCAAGATCTTTCTGTCAGTGAGAAAATAAATATTTCTAAGCTGAACAAGTGTCTAGGGTTGCCTCCCATTTTTTGATGGTTTTCTTTAAGTGGAAAACTGTAGTTACTCTCCTCAGTGAAGTCAACTTAGTATGAGCAATAAAATATTACCTCTGGTTACCTGTTGCTGTCTTGCAGCTGACAGATGGAGCAGCAGTTGGATATTTCATTGTAAGGTACCAAGGAAGCATTGTGTGTTTGCATCCTTCTCGTCTGGTAAGACTGTGTGGCATATTATTCCACTGCATGTTTTCTATGGGATGACAGAAAGGAAAAGGAGAAAAGAACAGAAAAAGGCAACAGAAAGAAAAGGAAAAGAAAAAAAGAAAGAAAAAGGAAAAGAAGAGAAAAGGAGCCAAGTCTGTTCTGGGTGTGGGTGGGATTTTTCACTTCAATAATTTTTGCATTTTCATCAAATAAATATTTCCAAGTTCAAGTGGACATAGTTGAAGCCAGTGTCTTTAAATGTAACCTGGATTTAGGACTGTTTATTTTTTATTGTTATTATTCCCTATCCAAAATAACAGGCGCCCAAAATCACCATATTTGAAAATGACATTAGGCACAGAACAAAATTGGTTACGTTAACCCTTTATGCTCTTTCTCACTGCTCAAAACTGGTCACGGTGTAGAATGTGGTCATGTATGAACTTTGCTATCTAGCTGATAGGATATGTTTCAAGCTATCAGTACAAAATGAGACAGAACAGAATTTGTTCTTTTCAAACTTCTAAAAATACTTGGGCCTTTCTCATGAGTTAGGAATTTTTATATGTTTACTGTTCTACACTGCAACCAACTTCCCTGTTACAGTAAAAAAATAGGAGCATGCTAAAACATGAGCTGAAATATCCTCAAGAGCTAATGTTTCAAAATATAAATATGAATTAATGCTAGTGTTAGTTTTTTCCCATTTGCTAAACTTCTTAGGTGTATTCTGGCTATGCATGCTTCTCATTAAAAATAATTTTCAGTAAAATATGTAAGTACTATGAAACTAAATAATTTATTTTATTAAACTTGTGGGTTTGGTATTATTTGAACCTTGAATATGCAAATCTGAGTGAGATGAGATTAAAAGGTTTAAATAGCTTTAAAATTATATTCACGTTAGTGCAATCTGTCCTTTTTAATACTAATCTGCTTTTTTCAGTTGAGATTGTGTTGTAAAAAAACCACCCAGAGTGGGTTAAAGTAGTCCAGAATATTTGCGCTGTGAAGATTGTTTGTTCGTTTCTTAATCAGTCAGACTTCTCAAGGAGAAGTTCAGTTCAGATATTAGCTATACTTAGAAATGACCTTGTGGGGTAGAGAAGCATGGCACAGTGGCACTTTCCAGCTGTACACATGGTATCCGTCGGGGTACAATCATGCTCAGTCCCAGCACCGCAGGCTTGGACATATGTTGAGTTTTATTTCTTTCTTCTGACATTAATCCTATTCACCAGCTGTTCTGCCAGCTGCCATTCTTCAGCTTGGAGATTACATTTTGGTGGATACCAACAATCGCCTGGTTGACCAGTGTTCTCCCTACTTACTTTAAAAATGATTGGAGTTCTGGGTTAGCATTACTCAGTCCTTTTTACTGCCTGTGTACTTAACTGTCTTTGAATTCTAGACTTGATTTAAGATCACTTTGAATACACTGCAAAAAAAGCCTCAAAAGAGCTCTGATTTCCACTATACTGGTAAATCTGTGCTTACAGGGAAAAAAAAAGTCTGCAGTTAACATTCTGAAAGCTGTAATTAATGTTACATGCACTATTATGTAAACAGCATTAATTAATGACAAATTCTTCTGATAAAAATCATGGTTTAGTCAAAAGAATGTCTTAATTTTTCATTTTTACATGTGTCTATTTTAAGCATTTTTGTAAGAAACTGTTTCACTAATCTAGTTTGAACAGACTATTAAATCTCTAACTTCTAACATATACTAATAATTTGTATAGATTTCTCAGTTCATATTCCAGATGATCTGTTCATAAGCAGGATGTTAAACATCTGTAGTTTAAGCCTTCTGGGACTAAAAAATGCATTAATGCTGGAAAGAAATGTGGCCCGAACAATAAGGTTACAGACCATGTGGTAAAGAAACAGCCCTGATATCATCAGCTCAGCACATACGGTGCATTGTGCTGGAGCTGTAATACAGCAATAAAAGAACAATGACAGTCTTAAACTGTATCCATTTACACGATATATTTTTCATGTTCATGACAGTGAAGACAGAGAATGTAATGTAATGTAATGTAATGTATCCAATGTAATTATATCATGTGGCAGGTTAAAGATCTTTGTTGCACATCCTTCACAATTGAGTAAAATTTGCTATTAGGAGGATAAAGTTAAACTAAACTATAATGGTGAATATTTATTACAGTAATATTCAATTAATAACACATATTCTGCATTTTTTCGCACAGCCAGTGGTTACGTTCAGATCATGTGAAGCAAACATTGGAATCACCCAACTCAGATCACACTTTAAGGAAACTGTAGCTACATTAATAGAAAAACACCCACCTTGATTCCTTTTCCCTGTTCTCATTTGCAGACTTCACCCAATGTTAATTTAATACAACTATAGAATTAAAGTATCAATACTTAACACATGTGAAGTATTTTTTAAATAGGCGTTACTCTTGACTTCCATCATAGTCAAGAAAAGTTCTGGGGAAGAATAGCGGGGGGAGAATCCTAAGAAATATTCCCAATGAGATGATGTTCCAGACTCACCAGTAGTGAACTCCCTTTACTAAATATGGCCATTCTATTTATAGAAATAATCATATTTTCATTGGTGGCCAAAGCACTGCTTATAGGAAAACCTACAGGTGACTAATAGGAGTTGCTCACTAAGTGGAATAATGAATAGTATTAGGTGTCAATTAAATCAAGCTTCCCCGAGGTGCAGGTGCTCCACAATGTACTGACACATTTCAAGTAGCAGCGCCACTTCACCCATGCATATGAACAAGCACATTTGCATATTAAAAAGCTGAAAATTATTTAACTGAAGCAAAAGTCTTTTAGAGATGATGGAGGTTATTAAAACTGTTGACAAGAAAGAAGGTAATTGCCTGAAAATGAGAGATGACATTCTGCTATACACAGGGAACGTTGTTTTTGTTGTATTGTGCAGCAGTGCCTGGGTGTATAACCTATTACATTGAGATTGCTCCTATGCAATTAGACCCTTTTTGTCCTCACTTCAATAAGGCTATGATTATGAAGGATTGAAGAACACTTGGCATATTGAATGTCTGTTGTTTTTATAACTTCGTCAGAAATGACAAAACACGTTTTGTGTCCTGTTTTTTCTTTGTAGGCTTATTGATTCTGTGATTATAATATTCATAAAAGACAATGTGTTCATGGTTGAACACTCTGTCATTTATACAGGTTTTATTTTTTTATTTTTGAGCATAGTACTTGTTTGAATGCCAAGGTGTTAGTCAGAAAGACGGGCATATAGAAAGTAAAGGATGAATAGATGAGAAATACAGCACTCTCATAATGCCAAATGTTTCTATTAAAAGTGAAATTAAAAGCCTATATATTTCAGAAGTGTATGCTCAGAAATACTCAACAACTTACAGTGAATTTACTTTTTATCTCTCAGCAGTGATTGTTTTCCTATGTGTTTTCTTTGTTCTGTCTTTCCTAGTAATAGACTAAAGAAACCAGTTGAATTGCACCTTGCAAGTGCCAGGAAAAATAGTTTTTATGTAAGGCATGAGTGAGAAACTTCATTTAGATCACATATTGTTCTACAAGGAGGAAAACAATGGAGCTTTATTTTATATATCTGTCTGAGATAAAGGTGCCTGGCAGGCAATACCATTTAATGCTCACCACCTAAATGGTCATTTGTGGTGGGATTTACAAAACTGCCTAAGAGATTTGGATACCCGGTTCCCATTAAAGTTAATGAGAATTGGCGGCATCCAAATTCCCTTTGCAGCTTTGAAAATGTCAACCGGCCTTCAGTGTTTGTGATGATGCTGTGTGTTTCCTACAAGCTCTGGTTTTGTTAGGTTTTCTGTTAAGTTCCAGGAGTTGCCTCAGAATCTGGAGACAAGCACAGCGATTGTAATGACTTGCTCTGAGTTTAGACAAAGATGTTAACCTTTCTGCTTCTAGCACTTAGTTGATTTTGCACTATGCTTTGATATCTTTTGAATTTATTTATTTTTATGAAAAAGTATTACTTAATAAGATGGTTTTGTTTCACTCTTAGTGTCCTGGTCTGTTGAGGTGTGCAACACATGGAAGACCCTCGTCTGTCTGACACAATTTTAAAGAACATTGTAATGATATAAATTATTTATGATATAATTGATATACTCAAATACATAATGAGTTATGAGGATAGATGATCCACACTCAAGTAAAAGTATGTCACCTATTAGTTTTAAGCATCTTTTCAAGAATGCATTATTTCTTTCAAGTTATGGCTTTTTTCATATGTGATTGGATTTTAATCTTTTGTCAGCCACTGCATATCATGTACCTTCAGCTGACCCTTTCATGAAGCCATTTATTTACTTTGATCCCTTAGACACTGAAATTATCTGCTGTCTTACAATTACATTGGTCACAGTTTGAAAAAGCAAAATTTACAATTTATTTACAATTTACCAATCTTGCAGTTCTTGCTTAGATAATACACTGTTATGCCCCAAAGGTAACGGATTGTTATATTAAAGATGTTAGTTGGGCTTCCTGTCCTTCTGAGGTACCCTCACTGGACCCAAATTTCAAATGGCCCTTAGCGTTAAACAGCTCTTGTTTAGTCACTTAAAAAAAGATCTCATTGTTTAAAACTCTCAGCACTGAGAATCGTGAGAATGCTTCAGAGAAATTGTTCATATCTTTTGAGTTCTTGAAAGAGAGTTGAACTTTCTGGAAAAATCAAAGTACTTGATTCTTGGTGTAAATGCATGAGAAAAATGGAAGCCTAGCAGCTGTCACATAGTTCTATTCTAGTGTCATGTTTGGTATGATATACAGTATATATGTGTGTATTTCAACAGTTATATATTGAATATTTGATATATTTCCTTGTCTTATCATCTAGTATTCTTTTCAAACAAAGGAAATACAGAATCAAGGAAAATACTGCTCTATTTGTTCCAGGGGGTGCACCGCTTACTAGCTGTAGAGAACATCTGCGGCTTGATAAATCACATATAATACACTGTGGGAAGGTTTCTTAGCCAGGAGAAAGGATAGATGGCTGTTATGGGCCAAGAAATATCATTTAATAGGTCTTGTGCAGAAACCATTATGGAAGTATTTTTAAACTGAAAGTAATCTCATAGGTTTTAGTAGAAAATAAATCTGTTTGAGTGCTATTGAAAATTAAAGTTTCTAAAATAGATCTTGTTTTGACCAACAAAAATTTGACTTCAATCAAAAGACAATCACAGAATTTTCTTTATGCCATTAGTGAGGCAGAGCATCGGTTTCTGCTTTATCCATTTCTAACATTAAGCGTACTGATTTACTGGTGGTAGTTGTGCCACTAGGATTAATTTAATTTTTATCAAGAATTAAGTTTAAATTTTCCACTGCAATTTAAATTTTAGAAAGTTTTGTATTTTTTTTTCTATTACAGAAAGAGCAAGGAATATTCTTAATAAAGGATCTTTCTTTTAGAAAGACAGGCTGTGCTCTGAGGCATGGAAAGGATGAGAGTGGTAGCTGTTCTTTTGTGGGACTGTCAGTTGTCAGGCAAGTAGGGAGAGAAAAATGACATTAAACCCAAGT
>NW_010181343.1:175664-239972 GCF_000695765.1 Mesitornis unicolor
CTGAAATCACACCTGTATTCATTTTGAAATGAGTGGCCACATGAAGCCTGGTGAACTTTGCAGACTTTGCTGCTGATGGTTGCCTGTACTTACTGAGGGCAGGAGTCACGGGCTTAAGACATCCCTGCTTGACTGTCGCTCCTAATGTATGGGGTGACTACTGACATTTCTAACAACTGCTTAGTGGCTTTTGTTTTGTCCTAGACTTCCAAGATAGGAGGTTCCGCATTAGCTTTCCGAGTTGTGGTAGAAGGACCTGTGAAAGGGCTGACTGAGGGATGATGAGAAAGGGTTAAGGTCCTCAAAAGTATTAGCTGACTCTGCCCAGGGAGGCTCTGAATTCTAAAAACATATTCACAGTTAGTGGCTCCTGTATTGCTTTGTCTGAATGGTATTGTGTAACCATATTCTGCTGGAAGTGATATTTAGCTCATAGTGTCTTGACTCTGTAGTTGTGTATACTGTGAATGTACTTTCCAATGACCCAAACGATCAGTTGTGGTTACTGACTTTGAATGCCTAACTTGAAACATACTGGCACTGATTTCTGAGATAAGTTCAGTAACTTCAACTCCCAAAACAACTGGGCCCACCAGCTTTGAAAATGAGATGCAATTTGATTCAAGCATTATACCTAAAACTTCTGGCTGTCTTTTAAATACTGCAATTGTGTATGTATCTGTATCTAGCTATAAGCACACAGATGTATAAGTTTCATAAGCATTCAATGTACATAAAATACATGGATCCTGTGTATTATTTCAATTCATCTGGGCAGTAAAACCCAGCTGTCATTAAACAAGACTTTTCTTCTTTCGAATGACAGTTATGAAATGACAGACTCGTCATCCTTTCAAAGGCCCAGACCTCGGTTATTGAGATGCTCAGAAGCATCTGTTGATTTTGCTGTGCCTCTATTATGTCAGGCTGAAGGTGCAGTTGATAAAGCCTTCCGAAACAACCTTCTGTTTCAAGAGGGATCAAGTTCCCTGTATTAGCATGAAAAAAGAGAAATACTTGTCATTTGAACTGGATAAAAGCTCCTCCAAATCTTACTAAATGTTTCTGGAATCACAGTGGTCAATAAAATCTTACTTTCTTTTCTGATATTTGGAGGTGTTACCTTGTCTGCTGATAGCAAATCTGATAAATAAAAATCTGTATGTATTTTGGTGAAAATTACACTCTACTCTGCCTATATTTATGAAGTCAGGATTTTTATTCCTTTTATTTAATTTTGTCTTTAATCTGTCTTAAGAATATAATGGTTGAGAGCTCTTTTACCGTTTTTTTTTCATAGGGATGATGCTAAGAGTTTCATTAACAGAAAAGCTCATATCTCCGCAGAATACAGACTCTCAAACTATTGTTGAGCTGTATAGCTCCCAATTACACAAATGACAATTAGACACTTAAATCATATTTAGATATCTGAATTCAGGATTTGAGCTAATAGATCTTTGTCTGACACATTTCTTATGTGGAAAGGAGAACTATTGAGGGGAGTATGACAGCAATAGTACAATGAATTGGTTCCTAGGTGATTTGCCTGGCTGACTCTACACAGCATTTGTAAGCATCTCAATGAAATGTTTAGGAAATTACTCTCTGTCCTACTTATCAAGTTTTGAAATTTCAGAGATTCATCTGACACATTTGATTTTTCCAAAAGTTAAAAGAATAGCAAACTCTTTGTGAAGGACAGATTCTCATTTGATGTGACTAAGAAAAGCATAGTTTCTTTCTGCACCTTATTTCACTGTATGGCTCAAAACAATATGACTTTTGCATGACATCTGTGGGTAAATCTGACCTCTGCTGAATAAACCCCATTGAAGTTTGTCTGAATAACTGAAGAAATTACCAGGTCCAGATTTTACTTGGGTTTTTGGTTTTTTTTTTTTCATCTGTAGATTGCACAAAAGCTAAGAAGGGACTTGGTAAGCAAGACGTCTTGGCCACCTTTGGGTAATGATAATATCTAAAATGACATTCTGAGCCCTACTTGAGTTAATTATTATTGCATTTTCCAGTCGTGAGTGTTTGGTGCAGCTCTTTTCTGTAACATGTAATCATTTAGTACTGATCATGAAATTATGGTCAGGATGAGCTTAATAACTTTGCATTGTTATGTTTTCAATTCAGTTATCTTTATTATGCAATGTTATTTTTCAAGTCCATTTTTTAAAAATCGTGGTTTGCCAAATTTTCCTGTTTATGAACTATTGAGAGATAATTGAAATTGCCCACTTCTTACATATATCCAATTTGTGCCATCTGCTACCTGAAATTTTGTTTGGAGACTTGGCATGCAGTTGTAAAATGTTTTCAGTTTTATTTATTTCTTGTTGACCATATGTTGTGCTTATATTTGTGTGTATTTAGTATCATATATGTATAATGCACATAAAAGGAGGATGCATTCATTTATCTTGATTTACCCAGTTTACAGCAGACATTATTACCTCATGATGTCTTAAGCCTAAAATAAATTTCTTTCAGATTTAGTGAAATTTGGTCTTCATTCATGCCAAAACTCAAAAGTTACTGAATACGGCACAGTTCTGAAAAAATTAAAATTGTCAAGTAAACTTTGAAAATATGTAGCAATTAAGATAGTGCAGCTGAAAAAGGATACTATTGTGCTCAAAGCTGTTTGTATTACCATTTTGCAAAATTCTGCACTAGTTGTTTGAGATAAAAAGATCGTCGTTCTATCTGAGAAAGTGAGTGACAAAAGGTTGGAAGGATTAATTTTTCTGACACTGGTGTTTGGAAAACTAGCATGTTTTACGGGAGTGTGGTGGTAAACTCTGATATTCCTGTATTCCAGTTTCATTCTAACGGGGTGAATTGTTTAGACTGGTCTGTGTGATCATCCAGGAGTAAACAGAGCAGTTTCTGTGGCTTCTGCATGTTTGCATGATAGTTTTACAGTACTCAGACACCTTTTTTGAGATAGTCTGAGAATTGTTAGATTTTCCCTAGCACTAGTTTGAACAACAACACTCTGTGAATATAGGTGTGCAGCATAGCTGAGAGTAGATTTGTTACGATATTTATCTTTCTTTGTGGAATGAGATGGTATAATTTACTCCTGGCTGTATCACTCAGGAGTGATGCTTTCTCTATTTGCTCTTGAAATAAATGCTGTAGCAGGTCAGCTATCATATAGGTTTCAAATCGTTTCAGAAATGCATGTTTGTATATGTCTCGGTGCATTCTGCCTGCATCAAGGGCTGATAAAAAAGCCCAATAGCTGTGTGGAGTGCACAAAGCCTTTACCAGCCCAATCATTATGGTTGGATATGCATGCTGACTGTCTGGTCCTGCTCCTTTAAAGTTCCTGGGGGCAAATTATTGGAAGAAGAGTCAGAGAGGAGTCATGGCTTCACATCTATATCTAAGCACATATAAAGATCTGACTGGTTAGAGGGAAGCATTAGGCTCCATCCGCAGCCTAACCTGCTGAAGCAAAGCTGCTCTGAAGGTCTTACTGGGTTCATGTAGCTGCACTGCTGCCTCGAAGGGCAATGTCCTGTGTTTCACTCAATGTTTCTGAACATTGAACTGTCACTTTTCTAGAGAGAGAATGCAAGAGAGTTAGTGGAACTAGAAAGGTAAAGCATATTACTTGTTTTCATTCTCCAAAGTATTTGAGGCTCTTGTGTGCATTTACTCTGCAACTAAGATTCTGAAGCCCTGTATAAAGCAGTATTCAATTCTTTGAAAGCTGTTTAATTCTCCATGAAAGCTCTTAATGTCATTTCTGAGAAGAGAATCTTGCCTGCTTTGGACTCACTGGTCCAACTCCTCAAGTTGACTAAATTCAGACTGGCCTTGTGGTGCTACCTGTGGAGCCTGTCTGTGCAGAATGTGTCTTTCCAGAAGTACAGGAGAAAGGAGGAAAAATAGAAAAGAGTATGTATTAACATAAAGACTAGATGAGTCTAGGAAAAGGAGGAAGGAAACAGAAGAAGCCAAGAAAGAGAATAGAAACATTAAGGAAGAAGAACTTTTTTCCTGTTTGAGTGTAGTGTGCAAGAAAGGAGCGTTTGCAGAAATGGTACAGTGATTTGTCCCCATGGCCTGTTTCACTATTAGAGACCACTTTCTTGTATGCACAGAACCCAGCTTGCCTTTTTCATGCACAAAGAATCCAGTTCCCTAAAACCTATGCCTTAACATGTGGAGATGAGAATTATTTCATATTTGCTCTCTGGCTTTGAGGCTGTGGTCATCTGACAAGCGTGGCATTTTTAGGGTAAGTGCTATTATTTCTCCAGGCTCAGGGTTTACAGTCTCTGTAAAATGTGGACTGGATGAATGGGCTTGTTCCTTTTGTAAGGGATTACAATAATACATGGAAGCTTGTGAGTGCTTCTGACAGATGTGTTGGCGGCCTGCCACTGCATGAAGGGTGCGGCTCTGACTGACAACTTGCAATTATATGATGATGAATGGTTCTGATGTGTGTTCAAGAGAAAACCACTTTCTAGAAAGTGAAAGTTGTACATACGGTTCCTATAAAGCAAGTCTTAAGAAAGGCCCTAAATTATATTTTCTGTTGGGATAACCAATTTGGATCCCCTTCTCTGTCAAACTTTTTCTGGTTTTGATAAATAAAGGCCAAACCAAAGTTTATAAGGGGAAAATTAGCTTTGGCCAGTTTTGGCTTAAGAAATGCTTTATCTGCATTTTTAGTCAATCTGACATCACCACTTTAGAGATATACAAATGCATACATACAGAGAAATACTTAAATGTATACACATGACTGTGCAGTAGCCAACAAGTTCATCAAAGAAATTCCACTGAGCAAAAAACCGCATTTTTGTCAGGAGTATAATTCACCCATCAGCAGGCCTGTGTAGCTCATGTTCGTGTTAATGGGAGTTTTAGCCACACACCAAAGACAGAATGTACCCACAGTTGACTTATAAATTATCTCCTTCTTTGCTAGATTTAATCCAGATTTTTACAATACGGTACTGCTGGAGTCACAGCCTCTGTGCAACGAGACATAAAGAAGGTCAGGTATAGGAGGGCACCTGACACCTTGGCTGTGGCAAGTTCTTACAGACTATAGGTGATGTTGGCTGACTAGGGATGGATTTCCAATTAATGGACTGCATCTAGTAGCTGATACGAGTTGTCTAATTTTGGGGAGCTATTATGAATAATTTTGCCTGTTAGAAGTGTGATATTGTGAACTGAACCTAGAACACCTGCAAAACAAGAGGAATATTGCTATTGGAAAAGTAGTGTTTAAAAAAAAAATCCCTGAATTTTGTTTGATTTGAACAAAGATAAGAACATGTATATCTGACCATATAGATAAAATATCTTTTTGGATGCAAAATTAGCGGTTTACAAGTGGATTTTGTGTGGTTTTCTGTTTCCCCAAACTCTACTGACCCTTTCTGTGGACTGCTGGTCCTTGTCTCTGGTATAAAGGGATGGAAGCTTCCTCAAAGCCAAAAAGCATTTTTGCTTAAAAGTGCAGTCTTGAGTATATGTGGAATATGCTCATAGTATTAAAATTTTTAATCCAGTATTTGCAGAAGTTACCATTGTTAGAGAGGAATTGTTAAGCAGCCTGATCCAATGTAGTGATTCCTGCATGACTTTTCAGTAAACAATGATCATGGTTTTCCTATATATTTGTTGGCAATATTTGTTCTTATTCTCTGATTAGATATTTAATACAGTATAAGGTTCTACTTGTAGACCCTGGATTTCTGTCGTTATCCAACTTTTGAAATAATTTCACTAGTGCAAAAAGTAATGGATGGTGGTGATTTAAATTATTGAACCTCTGTTCTGGGACTAATTGCCCATAGTCTTAGGTGCTGTAGATGCAGTTAATAGTTTTCAGAAAGAGAGAGATATTATTGTCTTTGTATCAAAGTTCACATTGACACCACTATTTATAAGATAATAAACTCATTATGGAATTACATTTTGCTGGAGAAGAAAATAGTTTATCTCCTGTCAGCTAAAAAGCTTTTGGACATTTCCTGAAAATACCTGGATGTGGGCTAGTTCCCTGAAAGGAATAGTTGCTCCTAAATGCAAGATCTTGTCACAGTTCCTTTTACTTGCCTTAAATTGGAAACTTTCTGAACTTGAAAAACTCGAGCAATCTCATAGAATTAAAAAAGTTTCATGAGACTTATCAGGAAGCATACCAGCAGCTCTGGGACCTGTGGTGGCTGGTGGTGAAAAGCTGTGCCTTACTGCCTTCCTCTCTTTGTGCAGGCAAAGGTGCAGCATTCTTTGACCACTGGCTCAGGCTGCTATAGTAATTTATATGACCTGTACAGCTTTGAAAGGAAAAAGGAATAAAACTAAAGTAATTTTTTCCATGGAGCCTAGACCACTGAGTTCTAAAGGGTCTCTGAGTTTCACTAGAAATAGTTAAGATGTTTCCTTATATTTTTTTTTTCAAAGACCTCCGTGAGGTGCTGCACATACAGCAGTAGTAAAAGAGAGAGTTTTCAGTCAAAGTTTATGATGAGAAAGAGGAGGTGAAAATATGATTGGTGGGGCAAAGTGGGCACCATTGACAATGATGTTAGCGTATTTGAATTAAGGAGCAGCAGTCAGTGTACCACCTGCCCAGCCATACATAACATAGTGTAAATTATAACTTGCCCATAAATAAGTATTTAAAAATAGCTTAAGGGACCAAAGATGTGCAACTTGTGATGTTTGAGACTCTATATTCCTAGTGATCCTAATTATATTAATAGTTGGAGTGCAAATGTGGGAATAGGGTTTAGGTAGATCAGGAGCTCAGGATAACACCAAGATAAAAACTCCTGTGACATAACTCTCTTGTGGAGTAAAGTCAATGAAAATGCAACTGAAAGGTAAGAGAGTAATCTCAACTTTAATGTATGTAAACACAAATTAGGTGGACCAAACCCTGAGCATGTGGAGAACTTTGCAGCAGCCCAAACTTCTGCCTTTGTCTTGGTATAACAAGCCTTTGCATTGCACATTCAGACCATTGTGGCCACACAACTTTTTTTAGATGAAGTCCATACATACATGTATATAAAGGATCTAGCCTTAGAAGTCTTTCAGTGACCTTGCGAAAAACACTCTAAGAGACAGGAAGTATAGTTTACAATTAAGAAATACATAGATACGGTTGTTAATTTTGTTATTCATAGAGTACAAGTGCATGAAGACCATTAGACTGTGATCTATTGAATGCAGGGAGAATGTAGTCTTCACCTGTTACTCATGCACTGAATTTGGTAATATATTTAAATTAATAAGGCAATATTGTAATTTTCCAATATACTATGTCATTTAGCATTTGAACAAAGATATTTCCTACCTGTTCTGTTCTCTGGAATGACTACCTCTAGGATCATAAACCACAACTTACGAGTGAGTGATAATTTGTGTAGGAGTTGTTCTGATAACACAAAATTTTCTACTGGCCCTAAGTATGAGAAAAATCCTTCTAAACAACTAAGTCGTTGTTAGATTCTTTCTTTTGCATTTGTGTAAAATGTGTATCGTTAAACAGCATTAATTTACAATTTCAAAGTAGCTGTATAGAATTTCACGTATACTTAAATTTTCTGGAGAGTTATACAGCTAAAATTAATCTCATTTATTTTAACTTTTATAACTATAGAGTTATATCAACAAAAGCAAGAATACTAAATGTTTAAGACAGAGGTGTAATGTAAATTACCTTTGTTACCTGCAATTTAACTTTTAATGAAGGTTGTGGTGTAATTCTGTAGAGCTCCATTGTCTATTTCTTGCTTGTAGTGAGGAGGATTCTGGAAAATATATATCTCCTCTGAGATGTTTCTAAATGACTCCCATTTCCTTGGCTCTGAAACTTGTTGTATTACTATGCTACGTATTTTGGGAAGATGTATATGGTGAAGAATTTGTGTGCCAGCTTTGCGGGCAAAAATTATTTTCTATTGAGAAATACATGATGAGTTAATGGGTCAAGCAGTTCTTCACTCTGACATTTCTTGCTCTAAGCACAGGGGAACCTATACAGGTCTGTCAGCCTATATATGGAGGATGTCAAGATTTGCTCTGTCAGGAGATAGAAGAGGGCTGTGTCTGTTCTGTCACACTGGGACAGGGTGCAACATACACTGTTTTATTATCGTTAGTGCTTTTAATTGATGAAATCCAGTGTGGAGAAACCAAAGTCCATTTCCTGTTCACTCTGTCTTTAATTCAGCATGATCAGTACCCTTCAAATTGCTGTTGTTTCCAAATCTGGTACTAAATCTAATTTATAAAGGTCTGACCTGTATATAAGCACAAGTTTAAAAACTTTAATTCTGCAGAATATCTGCATAACTGGTGAAAACTTTCTTCAGTTACTCAACAGAACTTAAAACATTTTAAAATGAAAACAATTTTAGTTTCTATGTAGATAAATGTATTTTTTCTTACATGATTAAACAATTTTTTCCCTCAGAAGGAATTCTGATTCATCCAGGATGATCCTCTGTGAATGTGAAACTATACAGTAGCTTGTCTATGATCCAGTAGCTCCTCACTGGTCAACCTGAAGCCTTAGTGTCTATTACTTATTATTCAAGCTGTGCTCTGAAGGCATGGATAACACACAATTGGCTGGGTTATTTCAGCATACAAATAAATTATATTCTCAAAGTCTTTGTAAAGAGGACAAAAGGAAATTGAGCTTCCAGAAAATGAAACTGCGACCCATCATTTCTGCTTTTGCAGTTCTATCTATCATTCATTTAATTTCTTTGAGCTTTCGAAATGAAACATGTTGTATGGGCAACAGCCTCATTTGTTCTGCAGTTCCAGTTCATGATTTTGTCTGGTGGTGTCCCCTGTGCTGAATGTAGCAAGAATCCTGTAAGAAAAACCCCGCGAAACAAAAAAAAAGAACAAACAACCAAAAACCCAAACAAAAAACGCCTTTTTTAAAAGAAAAATATTATGGGAGAAGGGGGGTGAAGTTTACTTAAAGAGTGTATTATAGTGTTTATTCACACGGCAGCTGAATTAGGATTTTCTGGACAACTTTAATTCTAGCATTTCCACATCATTCCACTGTTTGTCTTTACAAAATCGATGATGTTATTTTACAAGAAAAAAATTAACATCTAATTTTCAGCTCTATGTATATAGGGAAATGAAAAATATAAGATGTTATTCTTGAAGATATTAGTGCATTCTTTGCTTAAAACTTTTCACAGATTTGTAACAAACCATTTATTCCTGAAATACATATCCATGACAAGTAGACTGGTGCTTGTGAGATTGGTAAACCTGTTAAAGCTCTGTTAGCTGGAATTAGCTAGGGAAAGTCTTGCTTGCTTGTTCTGTGTTTATTTTTTTACAGAATATGATAGTTTGTTTAAGGCAGAATGTTATTAGTCTGAAGGAGGCTATAGAAGTGATTTTGTCAGTGTAAGAACTGATTTTGTCAGTGTATTTTAGTATCCTGGAAAAGACAGCATCATGTGCTACAGAGACCTTCAGACATGGTAAATAGAGGGAGATTCTAGCTATTGTTTGCATTCCTTTGCATCCTTGTTTGAAGTAGTTTCAAATCAAGAACATATTATTTTCCTTTCTTTGTAATACACTTTTACATACAAAAATGCTTAAGGATTGATCATGAAAAATTCTTTTTGTTATACAATTGTTTTAATTTCAGAATATTTTATGTAAAAGCTGAGTTAAGATTTTTATACACAATATTAAGAAGCCTTCAAATCATTAAACAGATGTTTATTACTGCATTATTAGGGTAATGAGTAGAACATGATTTAGGGGAACAAAATAGAGGTCTTTTGAATCATCCATGTTTTGTTCATAAATCATCTGGTGTCACAAATTTGCCGAGGAACATTAATCAGTTTAATAGATACTGATTTCTCTTGCTTTTCAGGAAGTTCTCTCATTCCCCACCTCCCACAAACTAAGCTCGTGTGAAAGAGGTTGCACACACTCGTATTTTTGCACTACCTTCTGTTTGAGATGTTTTTGCTCCCAAAAACTTTTGCTATTATTTTCTTACTTATCTTATGGAATTTTTGCTTTGTTAAATGATACAGTACTTACTTGGCATTGCACTTGATAGAAGAAGACTCAATGACATAAATGCCTTGCTCCGGCTTAGTATGACAATCTGGGAGAGCTGTGCAATGTCAAGGCAAAATAAAATCTACTCCTTGTGTTTAATAAGATGAATCTAGTGTGTGAGTTTAGTACATAGCCTAACGCTGGCTGACATGCAATCTGCAACTTCTTCAGCTACCAGGGAAATTCATTTGCAAAAGAAAGATGCAACATGTCCAGAGGCCATATGATACATTACTTGTTCCAGAGCAGTTTAACAAAGAAACACAAAGATAAAATTCTCAGTAGTTTGTCTGAGTAATAATGAGAAGAATGTCAGTTCATCTCACCAGTTTTTGAAAAAAGTGGGTGCTAAAGATAAAAGTGAATTGTTTCAGCTTATGAAAGGACTGTAACAAGGAGTGGAGTTATGAGAGTAAGAGAAAGAATAATTAGGCCAAATATTCGGAGAAATTTAAAATCTATGTAAGACTTAGTAGACTTTGGTGGAGCTATGCTAGTGAATTCTAGCTAAGATTTTGGCTCAGTCTGTTCTTCTTTTCCACTCTGAAAAAAACCCATATCTTCTAGAGCTGGTCAATACAGAAAGATGTGAAGAAAAATTTTGAGATCTGCTTCCATTAAGACAACTTTCTGCTTTTGCAAAATAACAAATATTGCAAATCCTATTGATTTTGCTACTTTGTTGTTACATAGCAAAAGACAGGAAAATAAGTGTGTAATTCTCCTTTGTTATATCAGTTTATGTAATATTTTGGCCAGGGATTGCAAGCAAATTGTGCTCTCCTTTTCCTGACTAACCCTGATTGCTGTTGTTTACAGCCTGAGACTCTTGCCAGTATCATAATTTCACTTGGGAAGTAAATAGAGGTGCACATACTTAGGGAATAGGTAATTACATACAATATACAGTATCCTATCATTGTAATGCAAATAAGGTAATGATGTGTACTTCAATGAATACAGCCAATTTAACAGTAAAATAAAGCTTATAATGGAAGGGAAACTTTAAGTGGAGGAATGAAATGTACATGTAATTTTGACAGACTTAAAAGATATTTCTCTTCTACTAATATGCCAAAACATTGCATCCAAGCGATTACACTGACATTTGAGAAAGCTCCTTTTGACATACCTCATTGTCTAGTGTATCGTGTATCGTCTAGTTCATGAAATTAACATTTTCCCGAAGTAATCATATACAATTAAGTGACCAAATAGTTCTGAGGCAATACAACTCTGTTTCACAGGAACTAAATATATTTCTTCACACTGATCCTGCATGTTTTAGTTGAGCAGTCATTAGCATGTTTATAATGGTTCTAATTTAGCACAACATTTTCTGAATTTTATCCTTGAGTCATTTACAAATTGTTCATATTGAGTAAACAAAGGAAACAGATTGCATTTTATACTTAGTAATTTATCTGAAAGAAGAGGGGAGGGTTAATTGTCTGAAAGTTTTGCTCTGTTTGGGGAAGTGATTCTAGCCTTGCATTGCTTGGCACACAATGCCTTTTTCCCTCTGTTCTGGGGGGAAAAAAAATAACAAAAAAGAATGGAGGAGTGAGTAAAATGAAATATAAAGAGCAGGACAAGGTTTGCCACTCCCAAAGGGGAGTATGGAGCAGAATTGGATCTGGCACGAGATTATCTAAAACAGTTGGTGCATTCCTTAATGATCAAGTGCTTGAGAAGTCCAGCTCTCTCTCACAGAGCATCTGTGTTGATGTTTATATCAGTGCCCTGCTGTATGGGAAAAGTGTGCTTTCTCTTGTTTCTTTTCTATAAATAGTGTGGCATATAGCATTGTATGAGTTATTTTAAGAGAACAAAAACATTTGCAAGGTTAAAGGTTCTGCTTTTTAATAAATAAATAAAAATAAAGGTCAGAACTGTATCTTGGATTATTCGTTCCATGAAATTGAAACTCCTTTTTATCTTGCATTTTGCACTCAGCAGAATGCTCTTTGCACTAGAGAATTCCTGTTGAAACGAGCCATTTAAGGCAGAATTGGTTACAAGCTTCAGAGTCTACAGTTTTTCCCACTATAGCCACATCTTAGAAAGCAGATCTGAAAATCACCTCCAGTTAAATTCCAGTGTTTCTGTTTAGAATGTCTGTTGTTTCATGCAAGATCTAGACCATTCAAGAAGTGCAAATCAATTCAGAGGAAAACCAGAACATTTTAATGCCTAATTATTTTTAGTGAGCTTGGAGAGTTTTAATTAAAAGTTAAGAGAGCTCTCCAAGCTCTTACAGTTCTAATTTTATCATATTGTGGAAATCTTGTCACTGTGAAAAAATGTACAGCAGTTGGCAGTTTTACTTGGTGTCCTGTCCTAAACAAAACTGCAATGTTAGGTAGGCAGATCTCAGTCGCATTTCCCTTCTTGCTCTTATAAGAAAACATCTACTGTGAGCTGACTGCCTTTTGCATATGATCGTATTTAGGAAGGCTGCTTTGTGGTGGTTTTTTTTTCTTTTTTTCTTTGTTTTGGTTGTTTGGTTTTTGTGGGTTTTGGTGTTGTTTGTTTGTTCTGTGTTTTTTTTTCTCTCATATCTTTTTATTTTTATTCTTTTTCCCCATTTTTTTTGATTTTACAGTACTGCCTGCAGGTTACACTGAGAATCAGAAGCAAGTTCTAATTCATTATTAGAAACGTGCTAGGTGTCCCACAAAACTCTTGTGAGAATTGCAGTCTGTGCCAGAAACGTCACAGCCTCTATAGCCAAGGCAGACAAAGCGGTGGATAGAAACGGGTCAATATGAGAGGAGGGAGTAAGTGATTGGCCAGGGTTACTTGGCCACTTAATGGCAGAAGCAGGATATAGAATTTAGGAATGATTTTGTTTTCGTAATTTGCACTAAATGTAGCAAAAGGAATTAGTAGGTTTTCCTGTTTTAAATATCAAGTTGCTCATTTTTGTGTTGTAATTGTATTTTTCTTTTTCAAGAACTTGGCTTTTGAAAGCTCATTAAATCAAGAACATTGTGAAAAGCAGGTCAAAGAAGTCAGTTCACTGGCTAACAACATGTCTGAGATGCCTTATATTTTAATTTTCTGTTAGACCACAACAATTAATTACTGTACAAGAACAGTATGGAAATTGAGAGGGATGAGATGAGATGAGATTCCCCTGACTTGCCTCTCCACTGACAGCAAGACAGAAGCCAGGCTGCTTATGAGCGAGAAACAGTGGCAGCACATTGCAACTATGGATGTTAAGCCTTAAGGCTGATTTTTGATTAGTTTTGTGTTGTTACTGTCTCCTTTTATTTAAAGTTTATTGAAACAGAAAAGGATAATTTGTGTTTGAAAGAAGAAAAAAAGTAACTATGGCAACAAAGAATCTGTTTTAGTAATGTTACACAAACTTTACTTCCTTGGATTAAAAAAGAATAGATAGTACCACCGGCAGTTAAGTTTCTGATAGTAATGGTTAAATTATGTGTTTATTTCTCAAATCATGAATGTAAATGTAAAGTTCTTAATTTAATTTTGAATTTTGTTAGAAGATGATAAAATATTTTTTTTTACTTTCAAAATGAATTAAATTAACCATTTGCCTTTCCCTTTGATACTAAAATGTTAGAGTTTGCATATAATTTTAAAATACATAATGCGAAACACGAAAATTAGGAAATATTTTTATGATATAGATTTATGCTAGACAGTTCTTCATCTCAAGGAAATATGATGGGCAGTGAACTCATAAAAGGCATGTAAGCAAGCTGTTGTCATGCCCAGAGATTGATCAGTAAATCAAAGGACCCAACATAGGTATATAAAAATATGGGATTTAAAATAATATACTTAATTTTCTGAATAATTCACATTTTTTGTGCATGGATCAAATAATAGCACCAATGGACCTGGCAATTTAGTTTAATTGTAAGGAACAAACACTGACTAGGGTCAATCTAACTTATGCTTGACTTTTATTCATCACTGATTTTATTTAGGATTTTCTAGTCTGAACAGGATTTTGTATTCTATGAAGAGTCCTGAAACAAACTTTCATCCTTCAGATGCATGATTTGTTGTGTTATAATTCTTAATTTGAGACGTCAGGTGCTTGGCTTCACCCACTTGAAAAAAGTACATTTCCATTTGAGGCATAGGGTGAGATGTGCAAAGGTACAGCAGGGAGCAGGGCAACCAAGTAGTAGCCACTACTACTTGTAGCAGTAGTTTATTTGCAGCTTATGTGGTTTCAGGGGAAAAAAACCCAGCACTTCTCTTGTAGTAGGAATGCAGTGCAGCAAGCCTCATAAGTGCACAACTGTCTGTCCCAAGGAGTTCATAATCTCATTTAACATCCTTTCAAATAAAAAAAAATGCACCCAACATTTTTTTCTCTAACAAATATTTCATGGATGCTGGCAGGGTAATTCACTTGTGCTGTTTTTCTCGTGGTGTAAACTTGAATGAGGCATTTGGCAAAGGCTGATCCAAAGGACAACTTTTCTTCTGTGGAGCTGAAGGCAAATAAATATATTGAGAGTAGCTTAGAGAATAGAGAACATTAGAGATGGAGGAATTTACGTATTCTTATGTAGTCCCAAAGCTTGCTAAAAACAGTCTTTTCATGTTAAGCAGTGTCTATTAAATTGTAATGGGGTATAACTATAGGCTATAGTTCTGCAGTAGAGACAAAGATGACACTAATTTTGTAGTATTGTTCCTCTAAAATGTAGGAAAGTTTATCCTCCTCCTACTGAGGATCTGATCATGTTTTAGAACAGTTTCTCTTGTAGTTTCCCTGCTTTCTCTTCTACTTCCTCTACCTTGTCTTTCCCAGTGCCTCTTTCCTTGGGATGTAACAGTTCAGATGCATGTAGAAATATGTCACCCATACCTTTGATTAAATTATATTTTTGTATTGTTTATGAACTTGCTATGCATTTGCAATCATTATTAATAAATCAATGTGCTTTTGTCTTCTGTCAAAGTAATGTATGTATTCAAAAGGAATTGTATGCAAAACAAGTCATGTTTTAGAGCTCATATCATTAATAATTATCAGTTTGCAATATTGTTACAACATGTTTTGAGGGAAGCTTATTATAAAAGAAATAACAAGGCACTGCACAGTAGCAAGAATAAGACAGTTCAGTTGATCACTGGTATAGGTGTTATAAATATGCCAGTCTGTACTACAGTGTTTTATTAAGTCTCAGAAAGTCATAGCTGATTTGAAATAATCATGTCTGACAGTCAGTGCTTTGAAGTTTTGCTGCTGCACTCTCACATTTAGGCTTTCTTTTATGTATGACTACTACAAAAAAACAAAACCACACACACAGCATGAAAGCTTTTTTCTTCATATCTGTATTTCAAAGAAAGTAATAAGAGGTTACTTCAGTGAATTAAAAGGAGGAAAAAAAAAAAAAGGGACAACCCCCACAAAATCAATGAGGGTAGGTGCAGGCCACTGTAAGGTCATGCAGTATTCATGTAAGCAATAGCTGGGGTTGATAACTTGTTGAAGACTGTAAAAGTGAAATTAAAAAAAAAAAAGAAGAAAAACGGGCAGAATAAGAAAGAGATGAGAGGCAAAAGCTGTCCTTTATAGGAAGAAGATGACTTTAATTCAGCTAGAAAAACTCGAGGGCTTGGCTGCGATACACACTTGTTCTTCATCATCGGTCATGCAAAAAAGAGCTGGATCCCATCTATTCCGTGGCTGATTGATTACCCAATGCACAAATGTTAATTCTTTTCACTGATGCTATGTCATTATGGAGAGAAACTTTTCATCTATCACCTAGACCTTTTCCTCCCCTTTTTTATTTTTTCTTCTGCTTATTTATCTTTTAACATCCTCTTCTCATTCACCTTTGCAGAGCTGTCATGTCTAACAAGATTCTTACAGTACTTTAAACTCCTTTAGTCTACAATTAAAATTGCTAACAAAGTATGTAATAAACCATGGTATTAAATAACACTCAATGATTTCATTTAGTCATCTCAGTCTAATTACACTTAACCTGTCTGCAGTCCTTGAAATAAAATTTTTCTTAATTCACAAGAGAATTATATATGGGATGAGAAACTGTGTGTTAATAGAATAAATTGCTCCAGTGCAACTTCACAGGTTTGATCTTACATGTGTCAGTACAAAATATGCTACTTTATGGCATAAGCCCAACTGTGGTTTATAAAGTCAGTGAGAAGAGCTAAAAATGTATAAATGCTAATTTCTTTTTTTGCTTCTTTTATAATTGTCTTTAACAAGAATACCCCTGAATTCTGGCAATGTTTGGAATGGTGCTGAAGCAGAGCCTCTCACTGCAGGGAGAGTGGTGCAGTGCAGATGTGAATTTGGGCTTCTTCAATGTTCAGTGCTGGATTCCAAGTCAATGTTTTGTTTCTATATCGAATCAAGTCAGAAAATGAATCAATATGGATGAAGACATTTTACTGACGTCAGAAGAGATATTTGTAGATTTTTATATGTATGTAAAAATTAATTTTCAGTACAGAAAGAAGAAAAAATCTCTTTTGGATTCACAAACCTTTTCAAAATGTGTGTTTGTGAACACAGAATATAGAACTTGAAGGGAGATGTGCCTTTCAAGTATAAGCCTTTATATTTAGTTTAGTGTCTGATGTGGAGGATCTCCAGAGAGCTTTAACACATATCGTTATTTTAAATTCCAAAAATTATGGAGATCAAACCAGCTATTTGAAAATTTTCAGGAATTTTAAAAGAGCTATTTTTACAAAAATCCTTATTAGAAGGCTCATTGTGTGTTTTTGTAATCTTCCCAATAACAAAGTACAGTAGCTATAAACTATGTGGTCAGATCTATAACAGAGTTTGAATGAGATAGGAGTGTTGTTTCTTAACGAATTTTTCAGTCATTTACAGAGATAAAAATTGTAACTAGCAATGTGATTATGTCAAATAGAAGGCACCCAGATAGACCTCCATTCCATTTCAATTCTTTCTCAGTCTGTCTTTAGAAATATGGTTTTTTGCACTCATATAATATAAGAACACTACAGATAAAGATGAGTGTTCTTAAGAACAGTAAGAGAAGAAATAAAGCAAGTGCTTTTGAGGAAAGTATTTTTTCAACTCCTCTCGTATTCTAATTGTTTCTTTAAATAAAAATATGTTTTTCTTTCTCTTTATGAATTGAGGAAAATATCTTAGTTGAAAAGCAGTAGAATATATAACCTATAGCAAGCATCAAAATAAACTCTAAAGCTTTTTTTTCAGGGATGAGGGGTCTGAAATTTTGGCAGGGGAGAAACACAGAAACATCTTTACAAACTAATGATGATATCACAAAAAAGGACAAATTATAATGTTCTATTGATAATTGATGGTTATTTCTTGATTCTTCTATTATCAGGCCAGAACCCATAAAAGTAATAAGTGCCTGTTATTGTTAAAAGTAAATTGTTATAATATAACAAGTATTTTAACACTGCCTATTGCAACTTAGAGCTCCTTTATTTTGTCTCTTTCATAGAAAGATATAATTAGTAAATAAATTAGCTTTTCTACTGAAACATTACTTCAAAAACATTTACAAGCTGTGTTGTCTTTCCACGGAGGTTTGCACGGTGAAAATGTGTTGCAATTAAAACCTGATCTTTGATCTTCTGATAGTTACAGTTTGGTTTGCTTTCAACTGGTTTTCATTTTTGTTTGTGGTTTGTTTTTTGTTGTTTTCTTTTTCTTTGTTTGTTTGTTCCAAATGAGAGTTGCTTTATTAATTTTAGGCTGATACTGCTTGCACTCTAATATTTGATTCGCCTTACAAACTTTTTCTTCCTTCTCCCCAAATCTTTAACTCCTCCTTTTGCAACCTCTTTGAAGGCTTCTCCTCCCTCTGAGTATTTTCAGAAACCTCTAAGATGGAACAAACTGCTACCTGTTGCATTGGTGTGATCTGTGTTGCCCTTCTTAATCTGAGCTTTTTGCTTTTGTTTTCACTTGTGTGTTCTTCTGATGGGACTGCTGACATGAGAATTTGAGCCATGATTTGGCCTTAATCTGCCAGTAACTTAGCAGAAGACATGTTATGTTTAATTCTGCCTTCTTGTGCACTCCAGTGTTAATTCTTCAGTGACTGGAGTGTGATCAGTGCCAATGTTGTCAAAATTTGGAAAGCATTGTGTTAAATTGATCTTCCCCTAATAGAAATGGCAGCTTGCTATGAAAGTTTCTAACAAGCTATAGCTATGGCTATTCCCAAAGTGTGTACTAAGAAACAGTGAGTTCAGCACTACCCAGAGCGATATGTGGTCTTATAATGAAAGCTTTTTGCAAAGAGTAATTTTAGGAATAGAGTTGCATTTAAATAATGTTTTTGATATCTTGCTAGATGGGCCTAAGTATTTCCAAGGACTTCAGCATAGACAATGTGGATAAGTCTGTCTACCAGTGATAGTAAATGAACAATGTTTAATGGAGATTCTGTTACTCACTGGGAAGGGAAAATAAGTGTTCGATTGTGTGAAAAGTTTTCTTGATAACTGTTTGTAAACCTGAGTTGCGGTTCCTAAAGTCGTAAAACTCTGGGTCACAACATAAGAATTCCTGTCTTAAAAATCACCTTTTCTAAATTGTCTGGAAGGTTCTATATAATTTAGAACAAATTGGTTTAATTTGGGAACTGAAAAAAACTTGCAATTTTATGGAAGTCTGTTATGCTTAATATGAAATATCAGAAATTGAATTAGGGTCAGATCATATGAAACCTACTAAGGCCAATCTTCTACTTCCTCCTAAGTGTAATGACTTCAGTGACAGTTCTGCCTATAGAAGGCCTTCCAGGGTGGGGCAAAGATTTGAAATGTACTCTGCACTTCAAATTATGAAAGCATGTCTTCTAATCATCTGCATGTTGTTTATAATGTACTGAGAAAATTTCTGATACTGTGAACATTCAATATGTAGAGTATTTTTATGAATTCTATGGAGACATTATATGAATAACTTTTGCATTGACATGGGTATAAAAATGGGTTTCAGATGTCACTGTGTGCCAAATTTCCAAGAAAAGCTCTAAATCTTCATGTATAATTTGAAGTGTACGATCATTCTCAAATGAAAAAGACAGAATTTGTATATACATTGGCAATCTATGCATGTAAATTGGCAGTTAGCATGCATAAATCCCGGACGAAGTTTTTCTTTCAATTAGACCCTTGTTAAATCCATAGTAACTCCATTAACCTTGGTGGAATTACTTTGGATTTTAAATGCAGTTAAATGAGAACTCTGGCTACAGGTTCATTTCCCTTTGAAACTATGGTCCAACTAGAACAGGAAGAACAGTTTTAAAATGAAGATGGCACCTGTTTCCCTGATGTGTGAGAATATATTGGATAATTTTTATTTTTTTTTTTAAAATAGATTCATCCTGCATGGAAAAGCTACTTTCTAAAGACTGGAAGGAGAAGATGGAAAAATTAAACACAAGTGATCTCCTTGGAGAAATTAAAGGTATCTCACTAAATTAAATTTTAAATGTTTGCTTCTATTTTAAAAAGGATATTGAGGATTTTTTAAAGTTCATAAAAAATAATAGAAATAACAATCATAACTAGAGGGTGCTTTAACTAAAGGAGTTTTTTAATTATTATCTTTGAGATGATGGATTCGTCTGCCAAATAAATAAATTAGAATATGTCACAATCTGTTATGGGCAGTATCAAGGATGTTATCATACATACCAGGTGAGTTATGTTGGTTCACTGGCATTTGCTGGGACCAGAAGAAAAGCAAGAAACATCTGGAAAACATGGAGTTACTAGTGCTTAGTACTGTTTCTTCCCAGTTGCATAAATTATGTGTAGAAACTGCTTTCAGATTATAAAAGGGGTAATTGTGTGATTACTCTTCTAAATTTTTGATTCAAAATTGGGCAAAAAAAAAAAAATTCTTTATATTCATGCTATTCTTGTGGAGAAAGAACAGCTCTGGATGAAATTTGTGTCCAGCTGAAATCAGTGCAAGTTTTATTGCATATATAAACAAGACTTTCCAGTATTTCCAAGATCTTGTGAAACATCAAGCTAGTAAAAGTAGAACTCTCTTGAAAATTAACTACTATGTAGAAAACTTAGTGTTTTTCCCCACCCACCAATTCTTCCATGGATTTTCTTAGAGAGAAGAAATTCAGTGTTATCGATTAAGCAACAAATTACAAAGGTAGGATTTTGTGCTGTGAGAAGGGGTCATGTTTAAGGCATACACAAAGTACCTAAGATTTTTTTATCTTCATGGGTATAATTTTATTAAATTCCAACTACAAGTATTTGGAAACAAAAAATCATGTCCATCATATTAATAAATCTTTACTAGTGTAAAAAAAAACCCAGCAAAACTATTTGATGAAAATTGATGCTTAGGGTTTTACATTTTCTCCAGGGAAACTTAAGATAGTGCAAATTTTTTTATTATACAAACAGATGAGAGATTGGCTCTTTTTAATAAGTAAGTTATAATTGGTTCCTTCAGCTGATTCAGGACCAAAATCTGTTGGATTCTCCTGTTAGACTTTTTTTAGTAGAATTATGACAATGCTTATATATTAGGCAGGTAAGAAATCCTATAGTAATGTCAATGACAGAAATATAGCATACAGTTTTACATAAACATGTTAAAATTGACCGCAATAAAATCCAACAAAATTATGTCTTGAAATCACATTCTATTTAAAGCCGTATTGTCTCTTAATAGTGTGGAAAACATTGAATGCTAGTTTGTCCATTAATTGTACAATGTAGCTACTTAGTCTTCAAATAGAAACTACTTGAATGCTATTCATGAATCAAAATTAAAAGAGGTGGGATCTCTAACAATGCAGAAAAAAGTTCTTTATTCTTTTATATGGCATAACAAGCTTTTTCATGAGCTTTCATTTATTAAAAAAAAGGTTGTTTTTCTGGATTTATGTTAATCCTCCTAGTTTCTTAGTGTGTGTGTATATATATATTCTTTTTTCTTTTTTTTTTTCAACTCATTCACCTACCTTTTCTGGTAGTGTAGCCTATTAGCTATATAAAAAGGATCACCTGATTAGGCTTACCAGATTAGTTTCCACAGCTTAATTCCTGTGTTTCATCCCTAGAAAACCTGTCCTTAAGTGGTCTTAATGTCTGTAGTATTCCTCTCTACTACTGGTTGACTTCCAGCAAGATGCAAAACTGAATCTTTGCTACTGCAGCTGGATTTAACATGTTTCACGAATAGGCAAAAATACAAAAAATTATGCACAAACATGGAAGATAAATGATGGTTGCTGTTATGTCATGCTTTATACTTACAGTATTCAAACCTCTTGACAAAGAGACTAGTGTTATTTTATAGAAGAAGAAAAGAAGGTGCAGAGTTACATAGCAGGATTAGTGACAGGTCTGAAGTAGGACTCCTTTCCTTTGGGCTCCCAGGCCAGTGGCTGGTTAGCTCCTAGCTGATAAAATGGCTGTCAACCTAATGGTTGGTATTAACTCATTAGCATTTGTGTGCCTCAGAAAGAAAAAAAACAAACAAGCAAAACCCCAACAAGCCAGCCCATGGCAGTATGAAAATTAGATTACAGGAAGAAAATAAGGCAAAGTAGGAAAACCAGAGAGAATTTTTAATCTGCCAAGGAAGCAGAAAAATTTTTGGTGTTCAAGGTGGTATATTTCCAAATCATGAACTTCATACTCATACTGCTGAATGACCTTCCAAATAGGTAACTGGCAGGGCATGCTTTGAAAGAACTACTTTTGAAAATGTGTCATCTTTCGGAGGTCAAATACATTTTTCCTTAATTTCCATTAGATTCTAAAGAAATTTATTTAACTTGCTGATGTTTTTTGGCTTTTGTGCAGATTTTCTGCTCATATTACTGAGAAATTAAGAGAAAGACATGAAGAGATGCAGTAAAAATAAACAAATGAGGTCATTAGGAAAAAAAATTCTTGATTATAAGAAAGTGAGGTGTGGTCCTGTGAAGAACTGCTTTTTGCACTGACTGTTTTAGAGAGCAGGCGTTGTTCTTGTTAAGGATAACCTGAGAACATACTCTTCCTCTGTGTCTGCACAATGACAACTCCCCCTTCAGTGAAAGACAAGCATCTTGGTTTTGGGAAGGCAGTTCACTATGAATCAGTGCCAAAAAAAAAAAAGATGAAAGCATAAAAAATTGTACCACTGACATGAACTGTTTCTATTCATGTTTGGGAAGCACATAGATGAGAAGAAAAGAGAATTGGCTGAGAGAAACAAATAAAAATGGTATTTTCTTGCTTTACCTTCTATATTTAGAAAACAATAGTGTTAATCAAGATATAATTATAAACCATATCTATTAATTCAAACAATAGAAGCCAATACAAAAGTAACAAACAGTGAATAATTTATTTTTTCTCTAGGTGGTATTGTTCCTGTTCACAATGACTCTTGCATAGTGTGCTTCATTTGTAAAACTGCTTTTTCTGAGTTTCTTTATTAGGATTTCAGTTACTGATAATGGTCCAGATTCTTCCTTGAATTCCAGCCAAACAAGCCATTGACTTCAGGGAGGTTTCATGAAACTCAAAGGAGCATTTGGCAGGATGCTTGTAGCCAAATTCCAGTGGTTAAATAAGTCTTCCTGTTCACTTGATATGTTTATAAACAAAACATAGGTCCAGTTTTCAAAAGTCTATGAAGCAGTTGAGCTGAGTTAAATGACCTGCTCGCTTGGAAAGGAACCTACAGCTGCCCCTGCAAATAATTTGATTGTATGCTATTTGCCAGTGTGTACATACAAATAAATTTATTTAAGGTATACAAGCAATTTGTTAGGCTCATGTCTGGCATTGTTTTTTTTATTTAATAACAATTAGGATCAGGAAATACTTTTAATTCTCATTTTTGTTTTCATATATTTGAATAAACAAAGTGGTGCAGGACTCTTTTCTAAGTTTTCAGATATTTGGGTGCAGAGTTCTGTCCACATCCACCCTTGCTGCAAGTATTTCTGTTGCTTAGTTATCTAGGTTTTCTTCAGCAGCCACAGCTAGGCAGAGTAGCATCATTTATCACTGTACAGAGTCTGGTTTAAGTTTTCTGTTTCTGTTCCAAATATAAGTCCCTAGAATAGCATTGTCTTGCATGCATCAGGCAGTTGTTCCACTGAAATAGCCCACAATGGTCTTTCTCAGCATGCAGGGACTTTGAAGATCAAATAAGAAAGGTCAGCCTTTAAGTAACTTAAGCAATGATGTTATGGTGAAAGGGTCAGAATTGGTCTAGCAGTCTTACAGAAACATGACTCATGGGTCACTGACTGCTGTTTTGCAGGTTAGTTCTCTGGCTTCCATTGGTGGTGTTTACAACTGGAACTATCTATATTTATAGGCATTGTAACTTGAATGTCACATGCTGTGTTTGTACAGTGTATTTTATTTTGGGAAGGACAGTGATTGATGCCTATAGCTTTATCCAATACAGAGGGCTGTTTGCATTGTGTTTCCCATGCGTATTCATTCCCCTTGTATATCTGCTACTTTATTAAAACAAGCCTAAAATTCCTATTTCATGTGACACATACACATTTAATGGCTTCAAAATATTTGGATAGGTGAGAGGCAGCATTCCTGTTTCCTAGGAAATATTGAAGTTAGTAAAATGAAGCAACTTCACCCACTTGATAGTCTTGTAAGATGCATTGTAAACAACATGGAAAATGTTATTTGTCTCTGGTCATGGAATGCAGGAGAGATGGAAAGAGGTGTTTTCTAAGAGATTATTTTGTGTGTGCATTAATGACTGGAAGAGAACAGTGAGGCACAATGGTTTGAATCTAGGTATTTAACACTATCCGTTTCTGGAATAGTCTTGGAAAGAGTTCTGCCTGAATGAATCCTTAAGAAAGTTATGGCTTCTGTGTTTTTTACAGTGAATTAAATTTTTTCTTAAAATGCGCATGATTTACAAAACATTTTAAAATGCTATTTTAGTTGCATTTTATAAAATTTGTCTTCACAGATAAGGTTTTGGGTGTTTCTTGGTGCACTATACCAAATGTGAAGACCATTTTGAGGAAAATAAATCTGATGTTTTCCTGTAGCCCTGACCAGCACGGTAGTCTGGGTTTGCAGTAATTATTTCTCAGTATAATCGCTGACTTTTCTTTCTCATGAATTCTAAGGGTATAAAACAGTATGCCTTATAGATATGTGTAAATAAATATATATAAGTCTTATATCACAGAGGCACTCAGAGGTTTTTAATTGTGTCACTTTGTATGGCTATAGACATTTCAAAGCTCTCCTTTGTGCTCTCTGTTATAAACATATTTTATTTCTTTTGAAGTCTGTGTGATGTACATACTAGCAATTAAAAACCCAGCTCAGGCTTTGAGACACAAGGTCTTCTTAATTAAAACTCAAACAAAAGCTACAAGCAAAAGCCCCAGCATATGATTAAGGTCTAAAGTGTTATGATACATTAGAATCTTTGTTAACTGCTAGGATTTAGAAAATCAATACAGAGGGAAAAGGATCAACTTGTTCCATTTAGTGAAACCAATGAAAGCATCCAACAAAACAACGTGACCTGGAGCCCCTACACCCAAATCCTTAAGAAATTGTTCCTGATGAGAAATATACCAAAAGCTATAAAAGTTTTTCGTAATGTATTTATTACTATCATCCAATGAAGTGATAGGTTTAGCTTCATGTTGTAGTTCTCCAAATCAGAGACATATTTTTGTTTTGCCATTTCTCAAGTCATTGGCATTTTGTGTAATGTGTTACAAAAGCTGTATTTCCAGGTCTGACCTGACCTTCTAAATTAAGTGGCACCTTGATATTCGGATGACTGAATATTTCATAAGCACTTTCAACAGTTAAATGTTTCCATACTCTTTATACAGACTTGCTTGACAAAGGATTAAAAGAAATATTTTGGTTAAACTTACCGTGCCCCATATTTATTTGTTATGATTAAGATACTGATATAATTAGTTAATCACTAGTGTGAACCAGATTATATTATAGGGTCTTATGTCATCTTAACTTTTTTTGGTATGAAATACTTTTCTTCAGATTCTGGATTTAAATAAACATGTCCTGAACTATACAGGCAGAGGGTGGTTCTGTGGAAATGAACGGGAGAGTTCACTGTACATTGGGCTGTTATTTAAGTTATGTACGTGTAAGTCTCGGCAGGATTGAAGCTGTACTTACCGTGGGAAAAAAAAAAAAGGTAAGTAAACTTTTTTGTTCCTCTGGTCTTTTGGTCAGAGAGTCCCATTTCAGTGGCACCTATCACAATCATGCCCGCTTCTAATGTTTAAAGTTAATAATGATTACCATTTCTAGTTCTCAAAGCTCCACAACTATAAATTACATTGCAATGAACCTTTCACATAAATCAAGTTCTCTGTATTGTTGAATACATTTTATAAATAATATCAGCGAGGATGCATGTGGTATATTTCCAGGCACGCAATGAATTTGTTACTTACTGCAATCGCATATATCTATCTATATATATATATATATTTAACCTTACCAGGGTAAGGTAGGTTTCTAAGCTTTAATAATTCAGGTCTAAATATATGAATTCTATACTACAGTGAAATCAATGGAACAGTCACTTATATCCTGTGTTCTGTGGAACTGTGTCCCAAATAGTGTACTAAGAAATGGTATCAACTGTTCATGAGAAAAAGGAACAAGAAGGATGATAATGCTAGTAATATGGAAATTGAAACAGCAATACATTTATTTGACACATTAGAAAAGACTGCTTTCTGGAATTTCACAGAATCACGGAATCATTAAGGTTGGAAGAGACCTCTAAGTTCATCAAGTCCAACCTTCAAACTAATACCACCATGCCCACTAAACCATTTCCTGAAGTGCCACATCCCAGTCTGGAAGTGCCATATCCGATTTGATCCATTCTTCATTTGTAAAAATAGTGACAAGAAAATGTATGGTATTAAAGTGTGTTTATTTTCAAATGTCATTTAATTTTTTAGCAGAAAAAGTGTTGAATATAAACTAAAAGTTAAAAGTGGATTTTCTTCACTTTTTCTTCAAAAATTTACCGTTTCCTATGTTGGTACATTTTTTTTGGTATCATATATATTTCTTTTTCATTTTATCAGTCATTGTTTTCTTTAATAAATATAGAGTCTTCAACTGTAGTCAAAAGGCTTCTATGTTGAAGAAGCCTATCCCCACTTGGAACTTAAGACCTTCTCTTCTGACACTGGATGTTAATGACAAATTTCCTTTTGACTCAAGTCCCATCTTAGTTGCCAATGAAGTTACTTACCTGTAGCAAAATAAAATTCCTACTGAAGACAAATGTACAACTTCATATGAAAAAGCAAGTGCATATGTAGGAGGTTGTGCTGCTAAAACAAGAGTGGAAGCTCCATTTCTTGTTTCATCATGTTAAAGTGCTTTTGGCTTTTTTTTTTCTGTAGATAAATACAGTCAAATTCTAACAAATTAATGAATGTGAGCATTTCTCTATAAAGATGCATATAGACACAGTACTGAAAGGACTGAAATTATCTGGTTGATTTGGATTCTGTGGAAACCTGTAGATGTACTTTATCAGTCTTTTGTTACAGGAATTTCATATTAAGGAAATCTTTAAAGTGTTAGATATAAAAATCATGTTGTCTGGTGGTGTTCTGTCTCTATGGATACTGAGCAATCTGGGGAAGGGTGTAAGGAAAGGACAAACATACAGTAATATTTCCTCTGTATACTCTTCCAATTTCCCATGAATTATGATTAATGAGCTTCTTGATTCAGAGGTGGTACATTTGGGTTTAAAGGCCCTTGATAGAATTATCATCTATGAACATGTCAAATTGCTTTTGAACCCTTTAATAGACAGCTGGAAAGTCTGTGGGGATAAGCTCAGCAGTTAACAATATGCTGTATATTTGAACCTTGTAGGTGTCCCCTAGATCTTGTATTGTAATGGACAAGGAATGTTTGCTCTTTGTTCATCTTTTTTACATTACATTCAGTTATCTCTTCTCCAAGTTGAAAAGTGAAAATATGTTTATCTACTCCTTGTATGAAAGCTGTTCTGCACTTGGTGACTCTCATCACCCTTCTCTGCAGTTAATTTGGAAAGAAACCTTTTGCAGAAAATATACCTATTCTGAGCAACGTGAAACTTTGGCACTGGTTAGTGAGCACCTTTGTGGCAATCCTTTTCACCTCAGTTGGTTTTAAACTTCCCATCTGAACAGGGAGTCTGTCTTGAAGTGGAGTCTTGATGTGTGCATGCTGTGTGGTAATGAGAGCATCCTGATGATACCAAAGATGTCAGATTTTTTCTTCTTAAGAGATATGTAACAATACATTACTTGCAACTTTATAAACTGTGGACCCAAAGGTGGCTCGGAAATGTCACCTGTAAAACTTCAGGGACATAGCACTCAGAAGAAATGAAGTGCAAGCACATCTGGGAAACTCACATGCAACAGAATAGCAAGAACATAATGTGCAACCTGACACAGCCACTGCCTCAAAAGCCTAAGTTCAATGAGGAACAGAAGAAATACAAGAAAGGTTGTCCTTGTCATTTCTAAACAAGTTGACCCTTTGGAAGAGGTTAACTGTCAGTATTCTTTTCAAGAGGTCTTGACTTGTCTAACTGTGCCACCTCACTTCAGATCTGACCAATGACACCTGACAGTTTTCTCCTGAAGGACAGATCTAGCCAAACTGAGTTCATTTTCATTGTTTTCACCTCTGCTAACATTAAAGTGATTTCAGGCTAATCGGGATCCCTTGTGCCAATCAGGTCATTCATGATACTGTCCCCTTACTTGTTGAGTGAATTGGTCTCAATTCACTGCCTCCCTTCTGTCTCTCCTCCAAATATTTATTTTGGGTTAAAGTATGTTATTTCTCTCTTTTCTACTCCCTCCTAATGTTTTTGGTTCTGGCATGATTTGCCAAGAAAGAAAACACTAAAAACCTGATGTCTTATCAATTAATATGAATAGACAAATAGTAAAGCAACTTGAGAGTGCTATATTGAAACAGTTTCCATAGGAAATTTGCCTGAACAGAGGAAACAGAAATAGAAATCTATTAAGAACCTAGGCTACCCTGATTCCCTGAGTTCATTGTAGGTGTTACCCTCTGCATTAATAAAATTAATAGATTTATAGATCCAGACAGCTGGATCAGAAATGGTTCTTTGTCATTAGGTCTCATCCTGAAATTTTACATTATATACATTTTCTTACCTTATAACTTTAAATTACTGTTACTTTGACCCTCATATCCTAATGTTTACCTTGGTCTGTATCAATGTGAATTAACAAAGTTTAATGTTAGTCATGTTGTCATAAATGTTAAGAAATGTACAAGATTAAGCTGAGACCTGCTCAAAGCTGCTTAAAATCTGTTGCCCCATAGACAGCTGTAATGAGAGGCTAAGACACTCATGTTGGCAATGAATCCTCATGTCTATTAAGATTTGTTTGAATAGGCTTCTATCACAACAGGTGCACAATTATTTTATGAGTAAAATATTATCAGCCTTCCAAATTATCCAGGGCAAAATGCAAGTTGTCTGATTAAATAATCAAACTCAATACTTAAAATGCACTTGCTGCACAGGAATTTTAAGATGCTAAGTTCCAGTCTATCAGTGACTGTGATTGTTTGCAGTATGCAAGTAGCAGCTTGTACAGTATCTTGTTTAGTATGTTTTACATAATTCACCATACAGTATACAAGACAAAACTGCTTAAAAAGCATATAATAATAGGTTTTACTTCTAGTCAAACGATTTTAATATACCAATGAAGGTATATTGTGCATTAAAATCAGAAAAAAGGGGGCCTCTAAAGAAAAATAGTTTGAAAGTGTTCTGCTTTCAATTAGGAGGCACATCAGTTTGGAAATACAAAACCCTGTGTTGTTTTTTAAATAATTTAGTTTATGAAAGGGGAGGGCAAAAAGGAAAATCCTCTGAATCTGAAGTGCAGCTTGCAGTGTGGATACCACATATGTCACCAGTTACTGAATAGCTCACTAAACACAGTGACTCAGAAACTGAAGAAATGGATAAAATCCAAAACAGTAGGTTTACCATGAATAGAAAACTTAGCAGTGCAGCTGTCAGATGCAGATTATATACAGGTAACTGTTTGTTTTCGTATCTGAATCAGTTTGTTAGTCAGGGAATGCTATGAATCAGGAAATGGGATCTCAAATACAAAACCACAAAGTCAGAGACAGCATCTGGAGGAGCTCCAAACCACAGAAATTAGGGAAGAAGCACAGAGGGAACAAAAACTGTAAATACGTGCGTGGATTCTGCCTCTATATACACTGAATTTAAATAATTGTGTTGATACATCAGTAATAATTGCTGATAAAAATTATAGTCCTTATTTTGGGCAGCAATATGTTTTACTGGATGTGAAATTAAATGCAATTTGTATTAATTAGGGATAATATGAAAGTATGTAAGTGGTTGACATTTCCGACATTTTTAAACATACTACTATATGTGAAGATAAATCTTTTCCATTTGGTTTGACTTGGAAATACTGTGGATTGATATATGGCCCTAATGTGTTCCCTTGAAATAAGAACACAGTTCAAACCCCTAAGATCAGAAAATTATTTTTAGGCAAGGTTCACCATACTTTGAAATTTAGTTACGGGATTTGATCATTGATGGACCTATTTACTAGACAATTGTAGTTCTCTATGGAAGCTGGACTACAGTCTTATTACAGATACTAAAACAAAATTTATCCTTAAAATGCAGGTGGTGTACTCAAGTTGCAGGGTTTCAAAAGACAGTGTAGTGTATACAGACTTTCTATGTAGGTTTGTACAACTTAAGTTTTTCTAAATTTGAGAAGACTTGCAGAGACCTGAAGTTGTGATTGGTCACATCAAAGGAATACAAACGGGTTTACTAAAGAAGTTAAAGAAAATGAAATGGGCATAATAGTTCTGTGGTTTGTTTTTCATATTCATTAAGAATCACAGAGTTCCTTTTAACTTGTAGCTGAAATAACTCCTTTTAACCTTCACTGGCTTTACTCTAGTGCCAGGATCCATTTGCCTATGTATTGAGATTCTTGCAATGGTCTCCAGGTGACTGTGGATTTTCTTTTAGGGGCTGTAATGAATAAAGGGTTCCTACCTCGGGTTGTATTTGTAAATTAATTAACACTCTTCTTTATTTTGTTGTTTTCTTCACCTCTCAAGGGATTTTTAGTAATTTTGGGTGTCTCAGACTTCAGCCACAGATGGGGGCATGCACTTCTGAAATGTAAAGATTTTTCTAAAAAGAAGTAATTTAGCCGATGGGGTTAATGTCTGCCACTTTTCAAGATAACAGTGACTGACAAAGGTACTTTGAGTCTCTCTGTGTTCTCTCAGATAATGTATCCCACTATCAGACAAATGTGAACGCTCGGTGCTAAGAACTGGCTGTGAGCGGGCCGTAGTGAGAATTCTCTGTCTGCTGACCTAGAAAAACCATAGTCTGTCTCCACACATAACTAAAGTTTAGTTAACTTTTTAGATAGGTGAGTCTTTTCTCTCACTTTGCCTCTTCCTATTCCCTTCCATGTTTATTGGGCTAACAAACACTGAGAAAAACATTTTTCTGGATTACAGTTACAACTACTGAAAAAGGCTGTGGTGACAATCAGCAAATCACCTGTGACAAAATGTAGGTGTTAATTGAATTACTGAAAATAATTGAAAATTCACATCTGCTGAATCTGCTATAAGAAATTTACATCATGACAGCTATGCCTGTTGTATTGGGTTTTCTCTGAGGGGTTTTGGTTTTGTTGTTTTGGTAGTAGGGGAAGGGCTATGGAAATAACCCTGTAAGAAGCTACCTGAAAAGCTCCACGGGCTCCAAGGTCAGACCCATCTCTGCCCCAGGCCAAGCCAATCAGCGTCCCTGCGAATTCATGTATTTAAGGGAGGTGCAGCACACCCACCCCTTTCTCTTGCACTGCCCCCAACCAGCGTGGCCCTGGGTGCGGGCGGCGCAGCTCCGGTCCTGGCTCTGCCCCTGCCCGGCCGGCCGGACCCCAATTTAAGTTTAAACCCTGCTGCAGCCTCAGCCTGATAGACAGAGCCGGGAACTCTTCAGAACCATTGGAAAGGACCTGCAGTGGAGAGAGGAGAGGTATGTGAGTAGAACAACTTTATAAAACACCATGGTCAGTGAAGGAAGAAAGGAGAAGGGAGAGGAGGAGGGTGCAAAGCCGAAGTTCCCCCTGCAACTATGGCAAGAGTGCAGGTCTTTCTGCCTGCAGCCTGTGAAGGTCCAGGGGTGGCGCAGATCCACATAAGATTGTGGCTGCCCCTGAAGAGTCTGTGACTTCGGGCAGTGTGTGCTGGAGCAGTTCATGGGTGTGAGGGAACTGCAGCTGTGGGCAGACCCACATTGGAGTTTTGTGGAGGACTTTTCTCCTGTGGGAAGGGCGCCATGTGGAAGCAGAGGCAGGCTGGGAGGAGTCCTCCCCTACCCCTGAAGAGGAAGGAGCAGCAGAGACTGCATGGGATGAACTGACTACAACCACCATTCCCATTCCCCCTGTGCCACTGGGCAGAGGGAGGGAGGTGAAGAAACTGGGAACAAAGCTGAGCCAAGAAGAAGGGAGGAGTATGGGGAAGGTGTTTGACTTTAAGATCTGGTTGTATCTCTCAATGTTCTACTCTGATGTTGGTAACAAATTAAAATCGTTTTGTTTTTCTCCCTATGATGAGTCTGTCTTTTGCCCATGACTGTTTAAGTGGTGAGAAGCCCTCCCAGTCCTTATTTTGACTAGCCCCCTTTTTGGGGCATCGTGGTGCTCAGTTGTGCACTGGGCTAAACCACAACACCTGCGTAAAGTATTTGATTGCATTAAACATAGAAATTAATATAAAGTTTAAGTTTGGAAGTGAGGGAAAATGAATATTGTTTAACTTGTTTTAATGAAATAGTCTTCACAAAGGAGAAAAGTGTTCCTTGCAACAGGCCCACTCTGACACTTGCAGCATGATCTGTAAAATAACACTGCCCTTCACTGATCAAAGTCTGTAACATTTCAGAGAGTAGCTACAGTCTCAGCCCTGGCACTGGTGATGCCAGCTGATCTATAGGACTTCAATCTACATTTGTAGACCCAGTTTCTGTGATGGTCCTTAACAACATCTGAGAGGTGTGTATTTTTTAAAAAACAAAAGTAAAATGCCATTTTTCATTGGAGTTCTGGAAGAGTTTGCTTTCTGTGGTTCATTAATTCAGGGTATATAATGTGTTTAATGTTCTTGACTTACAGCTAGAAGATAGCAAATGGTTAAATGATACTGTCAGAATTAGAAGATTAGTTGGCAAACCAGCTAAGGCTTTTGCCATGCATACCTGTTCAGGCTTTTACAGTAGTGCTCTTTTATGTCAGTGTCAGCTATGTCATAGCAGGCATAGAGTTGTGCATTTGTTTAGGCAACTGAGAAAGGCACTCCTCTCGATGTATATACTCTGAATTAATATCTGAAGCAATTCTGAGTACTAGAGTTACATTTTTTAGTTACATATTTTCTGCTCCTGGTGCTTCTTCGTTTGTGTTTCTACTTTTAGTGTCTTGTTATGAAGGAAAAATAATAATGCAATTGTGGTTGCTGTAGAAATCAAATATTAATATTAATCAAATTAATATTCAATTGTAATTGAATTATAATCTATTTCAAAACTTCTTAGTGTGTTTCCTACATGCTCCCAGTGCTTCAAGATTTATTCTGAATCATCTTTAGACTGTGCTTAAAGTTGTGCCTAAGTTTAGGCCTTTGAATATTAAATTATATTAAGTCTTTCGAGTAAGCAGTGTTTATGTTTTCATCCAGAGTGATCCTGTTGGAGTGACAGACTACTTACCTAAGCACAACAAAATAACGTGATACCACTCTTTGGTTTGGGACCGTGAAGAATTCCATTACCAAAGATTCTGTAGTGAAGAGCTGTGTTAAATGTTTTGGTTTGTGATCATTAGGTATACAAATGAATTGAATTAAGAAAATTTCCAACTGTACTTTTAGTTGCGTCTGAGAAACATCTGGCTAAGCATACTCATGCTTGTGGTTAGAGTATAAATATACCAGAACATGTTTGAAGAATATGTGTGGAACTTCGGTCCGAAAATGTAGACCACCTCCTTCGTGCTCTGGTTAATGTGATTTTAGGAGGTTTTCCTGCAGTTAGAAAACTTGACTGATAATTTTGTAGTGTATTTCACAGGAGCACAACAAGCTGGTCATAGAATTCTGAAATGTTCTGGAATGTGTTCTTTTTAATTAATTATAAAATTAACCTTGAGGGAACAACAAGCATAGTGTACTTGTTTGGTTTTTGTTTCTCATACCCATACAGTGAGGTTGTGGTTATTTCAAAAGATGTAAGACAACTCATATTTGTGGCATTAATATGCTGTTCTGAATTGGTTTTACAGATTACTAGGTTGTGTGTACCAGATAGTAGCACTTTATAACTGTTTGATTATGAAAGAAATTTAAAATAATATTTCGATTTAGAAGCCTGAAGCTGCCAATTTTGACCACCTAATGCCATTATTAATGAACATATCAATGGACCTGTTTCAAAGCCCACTGAAAAAACGTGTAAATCCTTCAACTGACTTCTGTGGCCACATTCTAAGTGTATAAAATGTTGTTGCTTTTCCATACATATCAAAGGCTTTTGACTAAATTGTCTCTTCTCAGATGAAGTAGGAAGTTTCTTCTTTACAGCTTCCATGATAGACAGGCTATGCTAATGTCCTTGTTTTGCAATAAACTTTGCTTCTTCATTACTTATCACCAGAGGCAATAAAAATCTTCAGAGGCAAATATAAGTTTTTCATTGATATACTTGTTTGTATTTGTAAGACATGAAAGATGAACATGTAATTAAGATCAAAATTAAAATTTTTATTTAAAGTATATAAATCTTGCAGTACTAATACTCCTCATATTTATATTTAGACATTTCTGAGTGGTGTAGCTAATAACTACTAACTCAAAACTCATGGAAGTAACTTATTTAACAAGATATAAAAAGTAACTGCAAGACATCATAAGTCAGAGTACATTTCACAGGGGCACGTCTCCTCTCCTGTGAGTATTGTACATTCTGGATGCGGTAGAAGAAATGCATTTGGGTTACAATTTTGAGATTAGGAAGAGAAGCAAGATTCCTAGAGTGTTTTGGAGTGGGATCCTCAATGTTAGCTTTAAGACAAATGAACTTTAATAATTGAATCCTAATATGTAAATTGACTATCTTTTTTACAAAAAAAGGCTTTTATAAAAGCAGTGTCACCTATGGAAAGGATCTCTTCCCTTCTTGCACCCATACAGAAAAGTATTAATTCTTGTTCTTTTTCTTCCTAGTACATGGATGCTCAGGTCCAATCTAAGGCACCACATCATCCTCCTCAAAACTAGATTAGCCCCACAGGAAGATACAGTCATGATATGTTTTTTCAACTGATTTGCACATGTTCAGCTGCAGGAGTACACATAAAAGCTGTACGGACTTCAACTGTCACCTTTTCTTACCATCACCCCATTTATGTATATATAGACAGTAGACTGTCTGTCTCTGTGGAGACATAAGACTTCCTCACTATTTAAAGAGAAGAATCACATTATCTCTTCAAATACTGTGACAAAAAGCAGAAAAAAAAATTTAAAACATCCTCTTCTGTAGTTTGCTGTTTAGAAGTGAAAACTTAATTAAAACATGCAATTCTTTTTCATCTTTCAGTATTAATCCATAGTTTAGACAATGCGAGAAGACTGAACAAACAAGCAAAAGCTTCTTTTATATCATGAACTTTTTAATGAAATATGAATACCAGCTAAAGAAATCACAAGTAACTAGGAGTCCTGTTATATAGGGAAATTAATGTAATCTAATTCATGTGAGCTATACTCATCAAATGAGATATTAAACTAACTTCCTCTAAACTCAGCTTCCTCCCAGTCATTTTTATGCATGTACATATACAATTCTCTTTCCAGAATAAGATTAGATAGGACAGATATTCAGTTCATCCCTGTGATTGAAGATACAAGTTTTAATTGGAGAGCTCTTCCTTCCAAACACATGTGCATTCTTTAAAAAGAATGAAAAATTGTGTAGATCACTTGGAATTGTATCATGTTTACATATTCTTCAAAATGAATCTTTTTTTTATTACTATCATGGTACCTAGAAATCACTTGTTAAAGTTAAAATGGAATATGGAAACAAAGTTACTTTTACCCAGCTGTATGGTGTTACAAAAGAACAGTCAATGAAATTGAGTAATTTCAGAGTCAGTCTTAGAATTCTCCATTTTCTTTTCTTCTTCTTCAGCAGACTCCTAATCTTTCTGTGTTGGTTGATAAGATCCTACTTATTCCAGACTGTCATCAATTGTGACTCTCAGTGTAATTCCAAAGAAAAGACTACCTATGATTTTATACAGGCAGAACGAAATAGAATTTCACATCTAAAAGAGGAAGTTGCAAAGAAATATCTTATGTACAGCTTTAATGTAATGTTTTATATATGTGTATTAGAGATAGCTTAGCATTCATATGTCAGACCACCCATTCCTGCACATCAAGGCAAGGGTGCAAATATTAATCTAGAATTAAAAAACTTTTATTCTTTTCACAATATGAGGGTACAGGTTTTCCATTGATTTCAAACACCTGAAACATTACTTAACTAAATTAAAATATAGTGACACTATTAGAGCAGCAGAACTCCATTCAGTAAATTTTATGAGTCAGAAGAGAAAAAAGAAAATGGAAAGAATTATTCAGGAAGCAAAATAATGTTTAGGACAAAATGTCTTTGTGTATTTCTCTATGTAAGCACCTCATTCTGAATTTCACATCTATAGTTTCACATTAAGCTAAAAGCTGCTCATGGACAGACTTAAAAGTTTACTATGAAAGTGCATTTAAAATTTCTAATGCTGCGTACTGTTTTGTATGCCAAATGATGCTGTTGGGACAAAGCAGTCTCAGACCTAAAACCAGGATGGTGCTATATAGTATGTATGTATGTGCTATATAGTATGTATGTATGTATAGGCTTCTTTACTAACATTTCTATGTAGCTAATATAGTGAGTTGGTAGAATGTCATTAAAAAAAATGTTATTCCGTGATGTTCAGTGATGAGTTTTGTTAGACTTCTGTTTAGTGTGTCTACTATTGGTCCTCTGACAATTAGAAAATACAGCCAAAGCTGATGATAAAATCCATGTGTTTTGAGTCAGGTTCAGAGATAAAATAATAGGGAAGGTAAACACCTGGCTTCATTTATATTTATGGGAACACAGGGGTCAGTTCTCACACCATTGTAAATAGATTATATTTCTACTGAAGTTTCTGGTTCTACATGTGTGTGTAAATAATGTGAAGTGAGAATTGGGCCTGGTGAATTGTTAATTCCAGTGTAATGAAGAAGCTACGAGCACTGTGAGCATCATTGTTATTAAGGGACTTGATTTTTCTGATATTTAGTGCTTGTGTCCTGTCTTCAGAAGAAAAACTTTGGTTATCTTCATTTCCCTGAGAGACTTCTCCTTTTTACTTTAAAAGCAACAGAATTGAGCATTAGAGTAAATAATAATATTAATAATACACATTTTGCTCTCCATGTATTAATTTTATTTTGTGTGCTATGCCCTGGACTAGTCTTCTCAATTAACAAAATAAAGGTACTAGTTTTTCTTTTCTCTTTACATCAGATTTTAGTGTTGGTATCACTGTACAGATTGCTTGCAGCCTGTGGCCTCTGCTATATCATTGTACTTTAATTCAGCATGAACAGGTTGACTGTGAGTTTTTAGGTGCTATGTACAATATGTCTTTCTCTGTCTATATCCAGTGTTATCACATTTTTCCCACATAGAGTCTGAACAGGTTCTATAGAGCATATATGAAGCATTTCTAAACCCACTGGAAGCACTGAAGCATTCATAACCAAATCTCTACTGTCTGCTGAACAACCATAGGAATAATTTATTAAAAAAGATGTCATCATGTTTCTTCTACATGCATGAATTAACAGCTAGTATGTACTTGAATTAACACTTAATACATACTTCTAGTAGTATTTAGAATGTAAGATGTCAAGTTCTGCAGGAATTCAAGAGTAATTCTAAGAAACTGCCTAAAGTATTTTTTTTAATATTTTTTTTTAAGTAGCAAACAATACTAAAGTAGAATCATAGTAACAAAATCTCTAAACATAGTTAAAGTCCTCCAAGGCTTACGTCAGATAGATTTCTTCTTTTCATGTACGTTAAAGAAAGTAAGGAGTTCAAGAGATCTGTTGGAATTCTGTTTTTTGACAGGCGCTGGTTTGGAAGAGGGGGAGGTTGAAGCTGTGGCTAACATCACATTCTTTCCTACTTTCCTGATGTAGATTACATTTTAGGACTCAACTGTGAATTTACCACATCCCTAAAAATGGAGCAATGTATTATTGGGCTGCTCTCTGAGCTGACCAGGCACTACTCAATCCAATCCTATGCCTAGTGGGTTACTTTGACAGTTTTGGAGCTGTTTGGTAGTAACTTGTGCACAGTTTATGCTGATCTGGTCACTGCAGTGTCTTTCTTTTGAATGTATTGGTTTACTTTGATTAGAACAGTTTTGAAAAACAGCCAAGGGAGAAAACCTCTTAGTAAGATATTCCTTAGGAAGCATTTCAGAATTGCTAAGAAACAATGCGAGAACAAAATGTCCAGCAAACACATGACATCAAAAAAATCTTAAAGGGCATGAAAGAAACATTGTGGTTATTTGCAGGAGCAAAGCTAAGGTACAAGCATTTGCTGGGAAATGGTAAGGCAGGTAGGCCTGCCTCAGTTGCCGTCAGGTGATGGCAGATCTTTAGGGGAGATATTCAGCTTGCTTACTGCATACATTGCTGTGACTGATTTGTTCTTAATGGAGAATAAACTGTCCTGTGATTTTTGAAGTCTGAGGAAGGGACAAATCCTTCAAATCCATTTAAGAAGGAAAAAAACAACTGAGTGCAACAATTTAAATGTTCAAATAGGGTACAGTTGAACCTGACTGCTCACAGGTGAGGTGATGAAGTGAGGACACTTAGGCCCAGGGATTCCTATCTCTATCCCAGACAAATGTCAGGGAGAAATCTGGATGTGGGTTTCTCTTCTGCATATGTACTGTCACCCAGGCTTACGAAAGACATGTGTGTGGGGGCAGGACCCTGATGTTTTCTGTAAGACGTGCCAGCAGCTCAGTTTGCATAGAGCCAGAGAGGTGACTCTAGTGATGGAGGTGCAGCTAACTCTGCAGTCGTGGTCTTTGCCCTCTCCTTCACTTATCTGGAGGCATACTGATGTGGGAAAGTGAAGGGTCATCGTGACTGCACTGAGGTAATTTCATTTTCACACTGCTACTTGCAATTGTATGGCTTTTATAGGAAAGATTGTCTAGCTTATGATAAGTTTAGGATTATACTAAAACTCTCCTGCTCTTCAAACCATACTCTCAATTAAGAAGTGGCTTAAGCATCTGAGGTTTAGTGTATATGAAACTAAGGTGCATCCTGCAAATTGTCAGTAAAGCATTTTCATCCTTCTCATAAGCATAGCTAACTTAAGCCATTCTTTTTTTCTAAATCTGACAAACATTTTGCTCTACAGAATATTTTCAGTAGTTCCTAATGTTAGTTCCCATTACTCTTTATAGACATAGACTATTAATTATTCGTTGCCCAAAGCTTAAAAGAAAGAATTGTTCTGAGATGTAAGGGAGGAGGAGAATCTCACATCTTCACAAGAGAAGCTATCTGGTGTGGTTTGCATGCTGGACGTGTTTGCTGTGCTGCCTTCTGCACTAGGATGCTACAAAGCACAATGGAAGCATTTATAAAACTTCTTGTTGACTAAGGACTGGACAGTGGCATATGGGAACATCAATTGCAAACTGATAGTGAAATAAAGAAATTCCAGTATTATACTGTTATAGAAAGAAGGGAGGAAAAAAAGTCATTCAGAACTTTGTCATATTGGTTCAGCTGTTGTAAGCAAAGACTGATAAGATAATAGAGGTCTTTGTGGCTGTTTTCTACTGAAATGCTTTTTCTTTATGATGCACTTGGGGCCCTTTAGAGTGGAAAGCTTTTGAAACTGCTGTTGGAGTTAGACCTCAAATTAGATGCTATTGCAATGGCAAGGGGGCTTCTTAGTCAGGCAGCCCTCACAAAGTGACTTTTATCTCTGAAGCCCTTCCATTAGATTGTTACTTTCTTCTGTTTTCCCTGTTTTATTTTTGTTGACTTTTGCTGCCCTACTTTGTGACATTTAAAAGGTGACCCAATCAGAAAAGGGTAAATGCTAAATGCTGGACAGAGCCTGTGAAGTAAAGACATCACAGCCTATCTGATGTGTGCAGCAGACTGCCGTGTTAGACAGAATGGCTAAAGCAGGTTATCTCTGGGCAGCTAAGATCAAATACACTTTCTTTTATCTCTAGCACTGTGGTTTTGCTTTCTTTTCAAACAATGCCCATAAAAAAAAAAACCTAAACAACTGACAGTGGAACTGATTCATGAAGGCTTTGTTGTTGTTGTTGTTAAATGCTGAAATTGCTTAACTTGATTCAAAATCATTTTTTATTGTTTTGGTTGATGATACTTTGAAACTGTAGTTACGTCATTTAAAGCCCTTTGTTGTTTCTGGCAAAGTCCACGCTTTCTTGCATTACTATCTATTGATTTCATAAAAGTCACACTGTGTGTTTACTCTAAAACCATAACAGGAGTCATAATTTGTGATTTATTAATTTATATTTCCTGTAAGTATATGGGGCAAAAGTTACTTTAGATGCAGTGCATAAACAAGGATGATATTTGTCATGCTTTACGCTAATCACAGAATTCAAGAGAACCAATAATACTTTGCAGCTCTGTGGAGATTCCATGCAAAGATCTCCAAGCACTACAGAAGCTCTAACTAACCAGGCATAAAAACCTCTGATTGGTGGTGTTTTACTTTGTGTACGTGTTGGGAAACTAAGGCAAGCACATTCAAGAACCCACAGTAATTTAGTGTCACAGCTAAGAATCCTACTTTGGCAACCTCTGGATCATGCCTATAAATTTTTGGCTTATTTATGACTCCAGTATTTTGTCTTTCATCCACTTGATAGGATATGTGGTTTTTATCTTTTTTTCTTTTGCTGAGTGTCAAAGAGATTAGTTTAAATTATACTGTGTAAGTCTAGAAGTCTATTTTTTGTGATTCCTGCTTATTTTTTCCCTTACCAACAGCTATTACTCTGTCTCTATCTCATGACAACTTGCCACAAGGACAGTTCCAAATTTAAAACTGAAAAGCCTCCTGTGTTTGTTGACATGCAGCTACATCTGTATATAGACCAACTATGCAGTAAGAGGTAACAGAAGTGTTGTAAGGTGGTAAACCAGAGACTGATATAGGAACTAATGTGATATTATGTGCCTATACTGACAGGATACTAGATTTGTTTTTCAATGCTTACAGAAATCTAGGTAGATAAAATGCATGATTTTTATTAAATGTATTGTAAGATGTATGGTGATCTTCCTATTACTCTGTGTACCAGAATCATGTAGTATTGTGATCAGTTTTAAAAGGTAGGTTTTTGCCACAAGCAGAATTATTTCCAAATGCAATTTTAGACCACAAGTTGAACTCTTATCTCTTTTTCAGAAGATTTATAGCTACTTTTTATTTTCTCACTCATGGTGAGATTGACCATTGGCTAGAATTCCTTAAAAGTTCTCTTTGATGCCTTAGTTCTGTTCAGTCTGACCATTTCATCTCAATTTGTGCTCAAATCCCTGCAAAATAAGGGCCAAAACAAGAGGCACACAAAGAAAAATTAAAATATTCCTACAACCAAATTATTTTTCAGCTTATGATTATAGGCAAGAACCAAAGGGCTATCAAAAACGCCCCCTACTTTTTCTGAACTTTTGACAAGACTGTTATATATTAATTTTAAAAATAAGTCCTAAGACACTGTCAACTTTTCACCAACACTCAAAATTTTAAATACTGCTGGTAAAGGGAGCCAATGGATCATATTCAGTATATCTGAATTCACTGAAATAAAGGCCCCTAAGAAAAACGTGTCAATTTTAAAGGTCTTTCCTAACTGAAGACCATTTTGTGATGGAGCCAAAGGTTAATAAAATCAGTAGCAAATGTAGCAATTTTACAGATAAGCTATTCACAACAAGTGTAGTTACTTGAATAAAAAGCTAATTCAGTTCTAAAATGCCACATGCAGTAGCAGTGAATAGTTGCTTTTAGGTGCTTTCTGGAGGAGGATAAAATACAGAATCACAGCACTCTTCTTTTCCAGCATCCCTGGCTGCCTGTAAATTGCTGTGAATGGGACTGTAGGCTGACAGGCTCTATTAAGACAAACTGCCTTTCTCATCGGAGAGATAAAATAAATCAGGTGTTTAGTCAAATTAAAATACTTCAGATGGAGCAGGCCCTGGGGAGCACTGATCCACCTGACAAATCTGAGAGAAACTCAAGACAGATGTGTTTTGGGGATAAGGAAGATCCCATGGAAAAAAAAAATGCACTGCTGTCTTTGGAGCAGGAGAATAGGATTAGAACAGAAAGAGTGCTGTGATATATAATATTTTATGGAAGCTGGCGTATTTACTGTGTATTTTTTACTAAGCTTTTTGTTTTATCTGTTTTTATGGCAAATACATTTTACAGATAGCTATATTTTTATTTTGTTTATAGACATTTTTAGTCAGCAGCAGAAATTTATTTACTGGTAATGAGTTTAGGAATCTCATTGCTTGCTGCTGCGAGTGGATGCAAAACAGATGATGATGGCACACAGCTACTGATGACCTCTCTTGGCCCAGCCAGATCAGCTCAATCTGGTCTGCATTCTGAGCAAGTTGCATTTTATTGGTATTTAAACTGTAAAATAATGATTGGGATTTTCCACTCTAAAATTAAATTATACCTCCTCCCCCCGTTCACACAACAACATTCTGCATCTTATGCTTTTTCTTGTCTTGAGCAGTGTTTGGCTGGGTGTCTTGCAGCTTCATGGAGGTCTTGTTATTTTCCAGGAGCACAGTGTGCATTTTGTGGTTGTCAGTTCTATTCTGTTGTTGTTAGCACAGTACAAATTAAAGGGTAGCACACTTTAAATGGGGTCATTCATTTCAAGTGTGTTTCTCTGGGTAGAAAACAGGAAAGAAAAACAATTATTATGAATCCCTGAATAAGAACAGTTACTTCTGCCTGCTATTGTATAAAATTCAGGGAAAAAAAAGAAAAATAAATGACCTTATAAATTTGCTGTAACTATATTAAATGGTTCTAACTAATCATAACAAAACAATCAAATTTTGTAGCCTTAACTGGGACTCTTTGTATTAGCCTTCTATTCATGTTATGAAGCAAGTTCAAACCATACAGAATAATATGGAAATGGAGCAGGAGATTAATACCTTCTTTGAGTGTGTAAAATATTTTATAACTCTAAGATCAGGGACCTGCATTACAATGCCAAAGCTGCTTGACAGATGTGGAAGTCTCAAGCTGTGGTTTCCCAGGTGGCAGTGCATGGCAATAAGTATCATTTGAGGCCGTAGGTTGCTTCCCATTGGCTTTCTAAAATAGGTGGAGTGGTTGATCTCTGCTAGTCATGATGGGCATAGGAGTTTTTCTTTGGCAGAACAGTCTCTTATCCGTGAAAATTAATTTCAGTACACAATAACATATTCAAAAGCACCTAAATAACCGTTGATCTATAGTGCAAAATCTTCAGGACTGAATAATACAGTTTAAGAGGGTTAAGGTAAGTCTGTATTGAAGTAGCAGATAATTGAACTGATGTCAATAGTGTGGAGCTTAGTACAAGCTAATGGGTCCTGTCAAGGTGGTACCTTCAGTACGGATGTTTTTCTGGCCACATACCTGCCTAAGCTGACTTTGAAAAATATTTTGTTGTTGTTGTTTTGAAACAGCTTTTTGCACAGAACTCTTTAGTTGCTTATCGCACACATCACACTAAGGTTTTGCAACGCATTTGTCTGAATAGTAGGGTGTTCTTCAGCTTTAACTTCATGCATCCATCCTTCTACCCATGACTAGGAAAATTGCTAACCATTTCTAAACCTTCTACTACAGCAGCAGTTACTCATTTTTCCTTGTCTGGAGGCCTGTGTCACATATACAGTGAATTAAGATTTGGCATGTCAGGGTACTGAAACATCAGTTTGTTGCAGACTTTTTAAAAACTAAGATACTTGATAGTGGCTAAGAAATTGAATGTTTTCAGGACTTTATGTTGTTAAATGTGATTAAGAAATGTACAGAAGTTTGCTTCATTTAGTGTGAATTACCTAAGCCTTGCAGTTTCTTTTTCCATAGAAAGCAATTATAGACAGAGGTTTTCATGTATGCTGCTTTTGCAAATGAAACTCTGTTTAAGAGTACTACTGAACCCATCATAGCATGATGTAAGCAGTAGAGCATCTTGGGTTTGTCACCTGCTTGTCAGGAGTCTGTTTTGTCTTCCCTCTTTCTTCTCTTCCCTAGAAGATATCCATCTTACTCTTGGGAAGAAGGTGGAGTCCTAATTTTGGTGAAAGTGTCTCCATTCTCTCCCAGGTCCTGTTCCTCACATATTTTCTTCCTCTTCAAAAATCCTGTCACTTCTTTATCACAGTCATCCATGGGGAATGGAGGAAAGGAAGTATGTGAATACTCTCTCTTTTGTGCCCCTTCTCATATCATTGTGTCAGATTACATACCTGACTAGCTCTTGATTTGGTTCACTTCTTCTATAACCCTCAGTTCTCCTGCATAACATGAAATTGCTTAATTTATCCCCCTTCCAACTGTAAACTTCTTTCAAATTCTCTTCCAGTATTCCTGAACTGCTACCTTACCTCTTATAGAGCTGTGGGTCTAAGATGCTCACACAAGAAAACGCAGTATATGGCTCAAATATGGGAGCTGACATTGCTGTCTGTGACAGAGTAATATGTTCATATGTAAGGTGGGATGTTTTTTGATTTATTTGCAAAAGGACCCTGTGCTGTCTACTTAGGAGACCCATGCAATTTACCCATAAATAGACCATTAAGCATCATTACTGCAAAGAATAAATGTACCGTAGTTTCATATTAATTAAGTGCTCTCTGTAGACTAAACTTTGAAAGTTAAATGTAAAAATTTAAGCCATTTTCTCAGGTTAGCCATTTCTCTTAGGAAGAAGTAGAGCTCATTTTTAATACACATTCCATAACCGAAACTTGCATTTACCCAAATGACCTACCAGATATATAGGTATTTTAGAGGAATTATCAATAAAGTATTAAACTGCTTCCTCCACTGAACAGCATCTTTCAAGTTTTTTTTAGCACATTTACATACTTGGGGAAAAAACCAAAATATGTAAAGTGAAGGAAAATTGTATCTAATAAACTGTAGATGTATTTATCACACTGTGCAGATTTAGATGGAAAAGGTACCGGGATTTGTACACAGTGCATTGTTAATTACTCCTGTCAGAAAAAAAAGAAATATTCTGTATCTTTTCTGGTCCAATTTTTGTTATATTCTGCACTGCTTAGAGCATGGCAAAGCTATGTGCTAGATTCTTTTGGGGTTTGTTAGTGAAATATATATTCAAGCTGCCACTTGAAATAAGCATGTTGTTGATTCAGCCTTTTTTCTGGTGAATTTTGCTTGGTAACTATTGTCTGTCTCCTATTTACGGTACATCTTTCCTGCACATTTAGGTACACCAGAAAGCCTGGCAGAAAAAGAACGACAGCTCTCTACAATGATCACCCAGCTGATTAGCTTACGGGAGCAGCTCCTGGCTGCCCACGATGAACAGAAAAAGCTGGCAGCCTCACAAATTGAAAAACAGCGGCAGCAAATGGACCTTGCTCGCCAACAGCAAGAACAGGTGAGGCTCCAGGACAGAAACCTGTGAAAATGTTTCATGCAGAATGTTTATTGTGAACACTGTTCTGCTTGGTGTTTCCTTTCATCTTTTTTTGGTTAAAGGAGCTTAAATATCTTCAGAAATAATGTCCTTTTCCAGATAGAGGAAATATTATAGGATCCTGAGGGAAAAAACCAAAAGTTGGTGTGGACATTCAAATAATTTCTTTCCTAGAATAAATGGCATTTGATAGACTTCACAGTTCTTGTTTCTTGCTCTGAGATGTAATTTTGGGAGTTACAAATAAGCCAGAGTGTAAACATTACTTAACTCTTTCTCCTTTTTGAAGGAGAACAAAAAGCCTTAAGCATCCTCAAACCTTCAGATATTTTCTTCAAGTAAGGTTTGATTTTTTTGTTCATGTTGTGGTTTGCTGCTTTGTTTTTGTTTGGTGTTTTTTTGAGTTTTCATTTGTTTGTTTAGTTTTCTTGTTGGGTTTTTTGGTTGGTTTTTTTTAAAGATGCAGTTGTCCAAAGAGCTGTCCTTTTCTCACTGTACAGAAGTGTAGCAGCAGTGATCCCATACACCAGTCCCCTAGGCATTAGATCAGACAGATACAAATTAATGTGTGGTTTTTAGGAATCTGACATTATAACTAGGGTTATCTTTTCAGTTAAATGTATTTTATAGGATATATACAGCAATATATGCTCTGCTGATTTTAATGAGTTGTGATGTCTGGCATTTTATGTGCTTGAGTATTTACCCACATGTAGGAATATGGACTCATCCTCTAATGGAAAATAACATAAAGGAACACTGTAAAAAATCAGAAGTTAGAATGTCATTTAGCCATCCAGAGATGACACAGTAATTAACTATTGACACTTGTGAATAAGCTAGCACAAATTAATCTTGACACATTTGCAGACGAGTGATATCTTACAGTGAACACTTTGTAATTATATTTCAAAATGAAAATTAAATGACACTTAAAACTAGGTTGTCATGCTCAATGAAGCGAGCATGTAGCCCAACCGATAGGCAAATAAAATTCAGAATTTGAGCCACATGGTGCTTGTGTACCCTCCTCTACTGTGTCGAGCCTATACATCAAGGCTATGCTATGGTAATTGCATGAAGGACTATTGGATACATTTGCTATCATGGCACTGTTCCATCTAAGAGGAGCCATGGACATTAGATGCTTCATGATATATTTCTGGTTTTCATTAGAAAATGCATATTCAAATGGTACTGTATTGTACGTACAGGTAGAAAAAGCTTTTTCACGAGCAGTCTGAACTCTGGCAGATCAGTGCTTTTGCACATGTAAGTGCTTTGGCTATGTGTTACTGTGTTAAGTAGCAGCCAGGTCACCAGCAGCTCCAAGCAAGTCTGAACATAGGATACTGTATATCTGAGAAAAAAGGTACTGCACTCAGAATGACCCACGATGCAGTTCCATGTGGTGTCTGATTTCAATGTGAAATCACAAATAATTCATTTATGAAGCTGAATATAGTGATATTCTTTCTATTACCTTAACTGAGATTTTAGCAGCGAGGACAATGTCAACATAAACCTGATAGAGCTCTGCACTTCTAAGGTGAAATAGCACAATGGGTGTGTTCCTCATTACAAATAGTAACTCAAGCACTCATACAGGTTTTTAATTGTTCCCTGTAGCAGTTACCACTAGAGTTGCTTTTCCAAGCATCGTCATCACTGCTGATCTAACAACAGATGACCTGAGGTCCCAGAAGCGGCCCCTAGATTATCTGGGCACATAAGCAGCTGCCTTTGTTTGAACTACCCTTTTCACTGGCAGACTAGGGCTTGCTTCTTCGGTCTTCATTCTCCATGTTTTTAATGACTTTACTGGGAGATTTATCTAGAAATATTTGAACACCAGACTCACAAACGGAGTTTTATCACTGTTTCAAGCATCAGTGCAGTGGGTCAGAACTGAAATATGAACAAATTTTGTGTTGGTCTCCCATACAAAAGTGAATTTTAACTGTAGCAATGAAAAAAAAAATGACAGAACCATATCCAGGTGACAAACTGAGAGATTAAAGAAATGACAGACTTGACCTCTGTTTTTGTGCACGGTTCCAAGCTGTTAATATGGAACTGCAGAACCCTTATGAGTTTTAGTTTGCACTAAAACGATGTCATTGTTTATTTCCAAATCAACCTTGCTACATTTCTGAAATTTTTTTTACAAAAGCATTTTACTTACCTTTCTCTGTTTATAACAGAGAGAGTAAACATGCTTGAAAGACGGTGGGGAAGGAGACCAGGAGAGTTTCTGCCAAAACCAAACCAGTAGATTCATATGATTAAGCTACCTTTGTCACCAACTTCTTGCTGCTTTATGTGGTTACTCTGCTTTAGACAAATATTTATAGGAGGGGAAATGATACTTAAGAAATGAAGGTAGTAGAAGTGCTGAGGCTGGGGTTTCCAGGAAACACAAATCTTGTCCTTGTTTCAGTCTGTTGCACATTTGCCCTTCTAAAGCAGAAGTCCAGTTATTCCCTGCGACTTCTCCCCCATGCAGTCCATGTTACCTATCGTAGGGAGCAGCTTTGTGATCTGAAGGCAGGATCCCGTTTCCCTTCTGCTCTTGAACGCTAATTTTGGATGGTTTGTGGGAACTGGAGGTGGGGCTGTGTCTGGGGCAGATTCTCTCTCTGTAGTCTCTTAGCACTGCCTGCCCTGAACACTTGCTTCTCTCCATCTATGCTACAGAAGGGATATAGTGAACATTTACCCTCCAGATCCCCTACTGTACCTACTGAATGAGGGTAAAAATACATATGTATTTCACAGGGTTGAGTTACTGAGCATCAGGTACAGCTTTTACACGGAATGAGATGCTACTTCTGAGTAGTTCCAAGGAAGACTTGGAGGTTTACAAGAGAAGTAATATGTTGCTTGCTGTGAATGAAGTTAGAGAAGCTTGCCCTAGGAGCTTGTGCTGAATAGTGACACATCTATAAGTGCTAGCTGAGGCTCCAGTTCAGCAAAGCAGGAAAATGTGTGTTTAACCTTAAGCACCTTAGTAATCCCATCCCCATTCAGCAAAACACTTAATTTTAAGTATGTGTTTCGTTCCCATTGTAGCTAACAGTAATGCATCACAGTCAAAGATCACCACAGGCTTAAATGCTTTGTTGAATAGTGATGAGATTATTCACATGCACACAGCTGAACCCACGTTTCTATGCTTTGCGGAGTTGAGGCTTTAAGTGCTTAAAATGCATATTTCTTATTGGCTAACTAGATTTTTATGTTGCATTTAAATTTAAAATGTTTACATTACATATACAGATATCTCTAAAATAACCTTCAGTTTTTAAAAAAATAAAATGATGCTTAATGAAAATATAATAAAGAATAATAAGATGTTTTTCACTCAATAATATAGAAGTTTCAATGTTAATGTTTTAATTTAATGGAAATTTTTTTTCTAATAGATTGCAAGACAACAGCAGCAACTTCTACAACAGCAGCACAAAATCAATCTACTGCAGCAGCAAATTCAGGTCAGTGTGTTTCGTTGCTCTCTTCTGATTATACTTAAATTCTGTGTATGTAGAGGGAAGCAAATAAAGCAGCCACTTTTAACTTCAGTAAGGATGCTTTTTATGGAGGGTCTTTGTGTCATAGAAAGTGATAGTCAAACATCTTTTTAGTGAAAAGAGCTTTAATAGACAGAGTTTTCTTCTGGAAGTTCTGAACTTGTTCTTAAATCTTGTCATTTAATTCTGAAATCTGCAATCAGTTTGACTTGTATTGTGTGAAGTAGAACCAGAGTCTCAATCATTATTTATGGAATTCCTCATTCTACAAAGGTGAAGTTGGCTTTATAAGAATGTTAGAAGAATATTTTCCATGTCATTAACTAGAGAAACCAGTTACAGAATAAGAGACATTGAGACAGTACCGAGTTCGTGGGACCAGATTACTCGTGTACAAAGAGCAACAGATATGGGTGTTCCATGTAGCTTTGGAGTAACTGTACCTTTGTGGATCTGGGAGTGTTCTGGAGGTATGTGGTTATCTGTACGTGTACTCAAACCTGGTTTAATTTTGTGCAACTGTATGCAGGTAGGGAGTGATATGTAGGTAGAGGCATTGACTATATCACCTTCTCTGCTTTCCACTTTGTTTGAAAGCATTTGCATGGACCTGTTCTTTGATTTAAATATTTTGGTTTACTCTGACAGATGATCGTGCTGCCAATTATTTCATGTAAGCTCAGGCTATCAGTTTTTTTTCTTTAATCAGCTGATTGCCATGTTACTAGATGCCAAAACTGAAGTTTTTCCTTCTCTCATCCTAAAGGAATGCTTGTAAATGCTTTTTGAAAATATTGTAATGCAGTTTCAGTTACACATTAAAGAGTTTAATTAACACATATAAATATGTTGATACCTTGGATGAGAGACACAATTGAATTTTAAAGCACTATTATCATCATTGCCTCTTGTGTTCATATTAGGTGTACATTAGGTGTAGGATGGGAGAGACGTAAGAATAGTGAAAGGAAAAAATTCCGTTATTTGGAAGTCTGGCTTCAGAAAGCAATGAATCACATAAAAAAAATCTTTACTTAAACTTAATTTTACTTTGCTTCATTTACTTACTTCACTTTTACTTTACTTCATCTCCCTTATGAGGAGCGGCTGAGGGAGCTGGGTCTCTTTAGTTTGCAGAAGAGGAGACTGAGGGGAGACCTCATTCATGTTTATAAATATATAACGGGTGAGTGTCACGAGGATGGAGCCAGGCTCTTCTCGGTGACAAACAATGATAGGACAAGGAGTAATGGACAGAAACTGGAACACAGGAGGTTCCACTTAAATTTGAGAAGAAACTTCTTCTCAGTGAGGGTGACAGAGCGCTGGAACAGGCTGCCCAGAGAGGTTGTGGAGTCTCCTTCTCTGGAGACATTCAAAACCCGCCTGGACGCCTTCCTGTGTAACCTCATCTGGGTGTTCCTGCTCCGGCAGGGGGATTGGACTGGATGATCTTTTGAGGTCCCTTCCAATCCCTAACGTTCTGTGATTCTGTGAAAAGCTAAGAATAATACATAGCTGAGTCTGCTAAACAGAACAGTTATTTGCATAGGAAATTCTGATTTTTAAAAAATTCATTTAAAAATTAGGACACAGAATGAGGAATCATGACCAGGAAATTTTTGTTCCTTTTTAGAGATTGTGGGTATATTGTACTGGGAACTATCTTGCTCTGTAGTCAAAAGTATAAAGGTACTTTATGTTTCAGTTCACTCGGTACTTTTCAGTAGCTTTACCCTTCCACTGACTCCAGGGAACTGTGGTTGAAGGTTCATTTGCCTGTTTACTCCCAGTTTTCCTCTCACATAGTGCATTCAGCACTCCACACATTTTTTTTCCTATCCTTTCCTAGAGATTCATGCAAAGAAGTATTTTAATGATTGTTCTGTTCATTTGAGCTAAATTGTTTCTTGGTGATCCATCCTTGTATTTGTTTCCAAATCCTTGCCAATATAAGTTATTCTTACTCTATAGTTCCTCGGTAGTTTGGCCTCTGTATTTATCTTTATATTTACATGATCTAAACAGTGTATTTGAGGCAGTGAGGACTGTTTCCTCTCCCAGCTTGTTAGTGAGATTTGTAGAGAGCATCTCATTGCCCAAGGAATATTGTAGGCTTCAGTATGAAGCACTAGACGTGTTGGGCAGATGCCATCTCAAATGTACACTGATCTTACGAGGAGATTACTAAAAATAAGTTTGTTAGGAGATTGTTTCCTAGGCTTAACACCAGCTTATGTAGTCCATTTGCTTGTGAGCTAAGTGGTTCTTTGTTCTTTCTTAATTCTGTGGCAGGTTTACTAGCCAGAAGTTGCTTGGGAGATGAGTTAGTTGCTAAGTAGCCTCTGCAGTTCATAACTTTTTTTTTGCTTTTGAATTGATTGAGTGTTGCAGTTTGTTGAGAGCTGTAGCTCCTTAAGGGCTATAGGTGGGGTGGAGGTAAACCAGGAGGCAGGTGAGAGATGCAGCGCTGTGCTGGTTCTCCCAGGTCCCCTCCCAGCGTCTTCCCAGGAAATTTCAGTGTTGCACTGGTGACTCTGGGTGGAATTCGCTGTATCAAAAGTTGGTAACTGCAGTGTAAATTAATTTCTTAATTAATTATCCAGCTAATTTTTATCATGAACAGAGAGAAGCAGAGTGAATAGTTTCAGGATGCAATTAATCTTGTCCTGAATTAGACATTTAAAATATGTCAGATTAACTATTCTCTAAAATGGCTATTTCTCTCCCTTAAATATAAAGGATACACGTGCTGATGACTCTAGTGTGGAGATGTGAAGGGAGATGAGGTGAATCACATTCTCTATAACTTGAGGGGAAAAAATGATTTTCTAATGAAAGTTTACATTCTCAGTTTCATTTTTGGGCTTGGTAGAATTCAGAACTGTGTTCCCAGTAACTTACTTGATTTTATTCAGAAAGTGCATTTATTTAAAGACACTCTTGAACAACCCTTTTCAGGAAACTGCGATTACTTACATGGAATGGCATGGGTACTTATCTGTTCTTTGTGTGCATGGAAAAACAATAGTGCTCTTCCCTGATACTCCTGTTTCGAGGAGATTACAAAACATAAGAAGCACAGGTGCCAGTTCCATCTGGGCATGGGCCTATTCATGGCAGAGCTACTTGAAATAAGTACAGCGTGTTCTCCAGGGTGCAGGAGTGGGGCATTGCCAATGCGCTGCTTTCATCAAAGACACACAGTGTACCACTGTCATCTTCTGAGGGGCAACAATAGTTTCTGTGAATAAGTGCATCCATTTTATTTAACCGTTTGAACAATTAGAAATTACTTTAGATGGAGCTTATAAAATTTCTGTCAACTGCATATAAAAGTGGAAATAATTAGTATTAAATAAAACACATCTTTCACTGGACACATACTGGGTTAATTTACTGAGAATTTTCATTTGGTATTTCTTATTCACATTGTGTTGTATATTTGTTTATTTAATCATTTCAACACCTTTTTTCATTTAGATTTTTGTTTGTTTGTTTGTTTGCTTTGTTTTTAAGACCATTTACTGGAATTACTTGTTATGCACCAAAACTTTGTCAACAATCTATCAGCAAAGAGGACATTAACTGGACGTAGCATATGAAAACAACATAAGTATTTCAAGAGTACTGAGGTCATTAAATGTTCTGCATAATCATCTCATGTTTTCTAAGTGAAGTAAAATTTATTTCCAGGGTGTGCATGTTGTGGAAAGCAGTTTTGTCTATTGGCTAAAGCAAGTGGGAATCTGGAGTTATTCTCAGTTCTGTCTCCAATTATCTGGAATCTGGCAAATTGTTTCCTGTTCCTCAATTCAAACATAATGTTAATCAACATCTTCAAATGAATTCAATGTATTATTACTTTTCAGCTCAAATGTTCATAATGTTCATGAACGTTCTTCTACAGAGAAGTCCAATGAGATGGGAGGAAATCTAGTATGCCAAATTAAGTTCTTAATTCTGCAAAGCTGTGCAGAGAAATCATTGCTTTTAGTGGAGATACAGTTGAGAAAACACTGTAGAGCAAGTAAGAGCTCACAGATCAGTCTCCAGGCCGATTCAGTTTTTAAAAAATACCTTTCTTTTTTTTTTAGTAAAAAGTATTCATTCTTAAAGTAGAAGGGACAAAATGATGATATCATATGTGAAAGTGAAAGCCCCTAAGGGATAAGGGAAAAAGCTGTTTAAAGGAGGAATTTGGTGGTACATCATGAAGAGAAGACTGCACTGGAAGAAGGGAAGGTTTGCATCTCTAGAACAGTTCTAACCTTAAGAACCACTTGAGACCTTAAAATCCCTGTGAATTCAGTGCCTTGGCCTTTCAGAAAAAATGATGCTCTTTCAAGGATATCTCTTAGCCTGTGCTGTGAAAGTGAAAGCCCCTAAGGGATAAGGGAAAAAGCTGTTTAAAGGAGGAATTTGGTGGTACATCATGAAGAGAAGACTGCACTGGAAGAAGGGAAGGTTTGCATCTCTAGAACAGTTCTAACCTTAAGAACCACTTGAGACCTTAAAATCCCTGTGAATTCAGTGCCTTGGCCTTTCAGAATGAGGCCTGGGGATTGTTCAGGTGGTGCTCCCCACCACATCCAGCAGAGGAAGGAGGTCAGATCCTACTGATGCTTGGAGCGTGTTGCTCCAGGATTTCCCTCTGGTGGTGTATGGATTTAAGGGATGAAAGTTTGAGGGCTTCCCTCTTCTGATGGGCAGACTTCGTTAGGGCAAGTCCTGAGTTGTGTCTGAAATCTTTAAAAGGGTTGTTGAGCTTTTCTGCAAAAACTTGCCATGGATATTACAGTGGCAGCTGATCCAAATGTCCATTTCCCTTCACCTTGTCCCTCTGTACTATGCTCAATGCCATTGCAGAGCCTTTAGTTTTCTGTTTGAGTCAGTATGATTTCTATTGAATAGAAAAAAATGGTTTTCTCTGCTCTCATAAGTATTCTGTTTTAATTCAGCCATGAGAAATAATTCCTGATAGTGATTTTTTTTTCCAGTTTCAATCTATACATTCATGCTGCTGTAGTTTAATATTAATGTTCTTGCATATTCTGTTTCAGCCAAAAAGAGTGAACATGATAACTGTGATAGTAAACAAACAAAAGAATAGTAACATAAATTTTAAAACTATTTAAACTGTGCTTTAATAGGAATCATTTGAATCATACTTAAAACTTAAGAGTCTGAACCAATGAGTCTCTCTTATCCATGATTAATTGCTGACAATTCAGGTACCTGGTGAGCTGAATAAGGACTATGTCTTTATGTTAAGTACATGTCTAAAGATCAGGAATAATTACATTCCACATTAGCCTTCATAGCCTCCCTGACCTGGTTAATTAATTTTTTGCTAGGATAATAATAGTAGAAATAGATTTAAGGATATGCTTCATCATTAAGTTTGTAACTGACCTCCAATTTAATAGCCAAACCTTTCATATATTGCCTTTTGAAGACGGGTTAAAGCTCCTTGCAGTAAGCTTGCTAAAAATGCACAAGCTGGAATCTATTTATTGTCAGTTCAGTTACAGTCTCTGAGGTTGACTCTCTTTGTAAACTGTATTTAGCATTGACAAGTAGAAAGCTATTGCAATGCTACTGTTCCGGCACTAGGGAATATTATTTTTTTATTTTTGTGTTTTTTGTTTTGTTTTGTTTATTTGTTTGTTATTGATCATGAAACTGATCCCCTTCCAGCAGGCTCTGAACAGAGCCAAATAAAGCCATTGAAAGCAATTTGATACTTCTATTGGGAGGGCACTCAGATCAGATACTCCCTTGAAAGTGAGCGAGAGTTATAAACAAAGCTTAGAAGTCTAGGAATAGCCCCCAGCTTCAGCAAACCCTTAAAATATTTTGTAATTGTATCTTCAATCATGAATTAGCCATGAAAAACAAATCTTTTTTGCCTTTATATTTCACTGCTGTATGCTGTTTTTAATTGCCCACAGGCATACTGTTGTGATCTTCTTTGGAAGTTTAAAACCAGGATAAAAATGCAAATCTAATTATTTCTTTTATCTAATCTAATTAACTTTTACAAGTAATGATAGATGCACTGTAGTCTGCATAAAACATTTTAATAATGATGTTTCTGGATTAAAGAATAGGTAAAACTACTGTAATTTATAAGCAGTCAGGATTATGGCAGTAGAAAATGTAAATTATTGTGGTGACTTAGTAAACCGTAGCTGCAGTTTATTAATGTAGAGTAGGAAGGATACATTTCCCTTAAATTCCTGTTAGCTTATGAATTGGTTCCCAGTTGTCATTGATAACTTTATTGTTTGGTTTTTTTTAATTAAACAGTTCAGTATTAAAAAAATCTTTGTCTAACTCCCTTCTGCAATGCATGAAGAGAGAAATGCTGTTACGTGTCTGTAACTTGTAGGTGGCTGCTAAATCATTAATTCAAACTTGCAGGGCTCTGCTGGCGCAGCATCATAGCTTCTGACTTGTAACTTGCTTAGCGAAAAGGGAAACTGATCCAATGGAGGAAAGATAAATACGATAAACATCAAAGTCAAATGTTTCATATTTTATTTATTATTATACAGTGGCTTATTAATGAATTCTAAAGTCCTTATTTGATAATTGTCCAATCAAAAGGTCTATATACAGGCCAGCTTTTTCCAGCAAAAGCCATCTTTGTGGCTGGCTAGCTTGGAATTTGTCAGCTGTGTGGAAAGAGAAGTGATGTGGGATCCTTACCTTCTCCGAGCAGCCCAGGCTTTAATAAATATTCTGATGATGCTCCCTATCCTTCGTTCAGCCTCTTCTATACTAAAAATGCTTTGGCATGGCAGCATGATGGTGGCCTAAGCAAAAAGACTCTGTGCTAAAGGTTCACCCCTCCCGTGCTACTCCTGAGCTTGCTGCTCCTGCACCATGGTTGGTTCCTGCTGGCTGCTCTGCCCCTGTGGCCCTCAGTCCCTGGAAACGAAAATTATCCTGGCAAAGCTGAAAGTAGTTCTGGATTTGACTTTTAACTCAATCTTTAAAACTGTATGCACTCTTCAGGTGGGGGTTTGAGTTTTCAAAAATTTTCACTGTGACCTTGTAGGAGTTAGATTAGCTGTCTTGCTTTTTTTAATTCACAATACGAGTGGTTTTTTTTTTCACTTTATTCTGCCTACAAAAGCCTAAACAAATTGTATTTAATGCAAAAATTAAGCCTTGTGTATCTCTTTCATATGACTTGTCTAATTATAGAGCAGTAAATGGTAGAACAGCATATGTTAGCAACATGAGCAGCAGTCTATGAAATGAGCTACAAGTTAATAGAATGATCAGTGTTGGCCAAATGTTAGCACACATGTTTCAGAAAGTGATATTTCAACAGACTTGAACAGGACTTTGGCACATGGGTGCCAAATGTCATCTGATGTGTGAAAATTGGTTGGAGTAAATTTCATTGTTTCTCAGGCTCATGTTGGTTCAGAAAATGATGGTAGCTGCCCTCCCACTTTCCTTCTCCCACTTCTGTTTTAAAATTGGAAATGAAGGCACAGGCATCCATACTTCCCAGTTCAAGTACTGGTGCTTTGTTCTCTCTGGGCATGCTGCATTGCAATCTCACCAGTGGTTTAAGGGCTTGTTCTCAGCTGTGCCTCTGTCAAAGCCAGAAGCTAAAATCTCATTGATTCTATTAAGCCAAAACACTCGTTCACTGGTTTACAGAAAGGCCTCAGATTTGAGCCCTGTTAATTTAGGGTCAGATTATAACCAGCTCCTGAATAACAGCAGAGAATCAGGCAAATATTTGCTGCCCACCTTTCCTGCTGCCCGGGGGTCACTCTCAGCTGGTGGTCTGCCCATTCCAACTGAGTGTGGAGCAACACGCTGTGGCAGCCTCTGTGCTCACTGATCCAAATGCCCTGGTTTAGCTCCCAAAGAGATTGACTGAGATTATGCCTTTCTGAACCTCTCTGGTGCTATTCCTCTGGTAGTACAGGCCTGCATGACCCCCTCTGTCAGTCTGCATAATGTAATATTGCAATATTTGGAATTAAGCAGCAATGCTGCACTATTTACTCCAGCACAGAAAACCAGTTTGCTTTCTAAGTGGCATGTGCGCAAACTAAAATAGATAACTGGGAGCAGAAATTGAGCCAACTGGCAGCCTACCAACCTGTGAAGTCATATTTGCTTGAGTAATACTTGCATAGCCAGTATTGGATGACTTCTATATCTAAGCGTTACTCACCAAAGTAGGCTTTGCAGAATTGGGCACCTCATGTGAGGAAGGACTTAGAATATTGGTAGTGTGACTGTGATACCAAGGATACAAATAAGGCAGAAGTTTTAGGGGATGTAATTTGTTTAGTTAGGCAAAATAGATGTAGTTGCAAAAACAAGCAACCTTCTGGGCACACGAGCTCTTTTTCAGGTCTTACATCAGTGTTACATTGAAACATACTCCAGGAGTGACAGAATCTGCCTAAGATATTGGCCTTTCATTATAATTAGTTACTTTTTCAGTGATGATTTTTGTGATTGACAACCATGTGATGTCTGAGAGGGAAAACAGGATTTGCATAACTTTTTTTAAAAAAACCAACCAAACAGCAAAACAAAACACCAAAACCAACAAACCAACACCCACAATAAAGAAAAAACTTAGTAAATGTTAGCATTGAAATGACTTGATTTATGGACCTATTCAGGTATACAGGCAAGACTGGAATGTGATGATATCAGAGGTCAAAATTTCTGTCTGCAAAAGCTGGTATTTGGAGGAAAATGATGAAGTACAGCCCCACATAAAAAGGCCAAAAGCATTTAGCAAATACATGGTAAAATACTTTTTGAAATCTCACAGTAAAATCTTAAATTTTTCAGATGGACTAAATGCTGACCTAAAGAACCAGAATGTTTTTTAGTTGTAATTGTGGGAATGCTCCAGAATGCGAATGTATTAGTGAAACAATCTGAGCATAAAAACTTCTTTTAAAGTAGTTAATGTCATGGCAGCAAGGAAGAAGTAAGTGCATTGCTCTTTGTATGCATTCAGGAATTATGAATTTGCATAAAGAAAGTAGTAGTACGTGCAAACCAGATGCTGTTTAACATTTGGTATACATTTGCTGGCATATATGTAAAAGTAAAGCGAATTAATATTATTAATTTTCATTGTGTTATGCAACCAGCTAATCCAGACACTAAAAAAATGTGAAAGCATAGCTTTCAAGGAGAAGCGAATGGCCTTGCCTGGATTTTATCTATCTAATATCAAAGTTGTTGTTATAGTAAGGAAAAGCTGGTTTATGAGTGCAGTTTACGCCCTATTTCCTTTCGTCTGTTACATTAAAGCCCTTCTCCCCAAATAATTAGATAATGTAGTTACTTGTTCTGTATGCAGGACTTTTTCTTGTTACAAAGAACTGGTCTTTTACATAAATCTTGTATGTATAATCGTCAGCAAGTTGGCCATTTGCACAGCTTGGGTAAATTATGTCTATATTGAGAATCCAAGAAGTTACACAGTATGCATTCCGTACTTGAAGGATGGAAAATAAAAATTGATATACTGTGTGGCACATGATATAACACAGTGAAATATCTTTTAAATTCCAGAGGGATGCACTGACATCAGCACGGTTAATTCACATGCAGTAACTCCCACAAAATGTTATTAATTTTAAATTGAAGTTTGTAATCATTAAATAAAAAGAAAATAAATGATGTAAACAGTATACAATGGTGCATTATGAAATGCTGAATTCATCTTATTCACCCACCCAAAATGACAGTATGTTAAGAAAACATTAAAGTTGTAACACCAAATAATAAAAGCAAAGAAATTCACAGTTGATGGTGAAGTGTGAAATCCATCTTGAGACACATCGCTGCCCCACCATGTGGAAGGGCACTTCTGAGTTAGCAAACTTTAGAGTAATGTAATAGTAATTTTTATTCTGTAAATGGGAGATTGACTAGCTGAAGGAACATCTAGTGAGTTTAAAATCTAGATCAGGTGGATAAATGAGTTGTGTGGGTACTTGCTACAGGTTACAAAATAAAGTTGATAGTGCAATGTATATCTAACAGCCTAAGGACAGACTGAGATTCCTTATTTGACAAAGCAATTTCTATAATATAAATACAGAAATGAACTTTTCTCAGAGGAAAAGGTATGGCACTTGTTTTTTGCTACAACAATGAGTGATTTGTATGAAGAACTCTACTATCACATTTCTAGCTTTGCCTTTTCCATCTCATTGAATTTTATTGGTGATATATTTTCAGGATACTCATCTCCTCTGTAACTGCATATCTGAGTGTTTCATAGGCTGAAGTGTATTATCCTCTCAACACTCTTTTGAGGCAGAATAAAAAGCATATAGATATTTGGGGGCATCTAATTTTAGATATCTAATTTGGGTGACTGAATTAGGACTTTTGACTTCATATATAAAGCAGTCCAGGTGCTCTGAATTACTTTCTGTTGATTAGACAACGAGGTTCCTAATTTAAGCATCTAAGTTAAATTTCCTAAGTGACTTGATCCAGCTCTTGTGTGAAATTTGACAGACCTGAAATCTGTGGTTTTAGAGTTCATAGTGTGGTTTTTGTAATGTCTTGATTGTCTTTTCTATTGGGACATTCAGTCAACTTAGCATTTGCCTTAATTTACTCTGATGGAGCTTTTAGCAAGTGTGAATCCGTGTCAGCCAGAGAGAGAAATATTTGTTCATCTTGCTCACTCCCCTGCTTCTCATGAAAACCACTTTAGGTAGCTTGGATCTCCTGCATGGTCAATCTGCTGACCAAAAGTGTAGCCATTGTTATACAGAAAGAGGTAAGTGGAGTTTACTGTCACTAAAGAAGTCTGTAGTTTCCCAGATCCATGTATTTACAGATGTTTAGCAACTTCCATGGCTGTGAAACATCCTTTGAACAGTGGCTTATTGTGGAGCAAAAACATATTTTTGTTCGAAGAATGCCTAGATTGCTTGGTAGTCCATCACACAATTTGTAGGGCATTCGAAAGACTTGAAACAGCCTTTAAATAATGGTTTTTATTTAATCAAAATGTCTGCTTCTAAATGGAGATCTTGTGTGCCACATTTTAGGCCAGAATATATTTTTTACAGCGAAGTTATAAACCTCTGAAAAAGGGGGCTTATAATGGAAAGGTTGACACAACATTAACTTTAGTGTTGTAAGAGCAATGGTATAATTTTGGAAAAATCCCTTTATAGCTCTGCTAAGATATTAGCTGCAGGAAATTACAGCATGTCCTATTAAAGTATTATGTCAGTGGCATACATAGCGTATAACACCTTCGCATATTCTCCCTTGTTTTCCCAGCAACAGTTTGCATTTTGATCTCTAAAGAGTCGGTGGATAAAGCGGCTCAGAGTTTCTGATAATTTTTGCTCAAGGGCAAAAAACCAGCCTGAGTTATGCTTGCTTAGGGCCTACTCTAGAAACAGATCTTCTGTTAACCAGGTAAATCTAATGCAGCTATTGAGGAATGAACCAAATTCTGCTGAAATGAAAATCTTTATTTTGTGACTTTTGGGCCAGAGATTTGAATTTGGACCCAATTCTTACTCACACAAATTAAATTTAGTCAGACTCTTTCTGGAATGACAACTGCTTTTATGATAAACTTATTTTCACTGATAAAGGCTTACTTTTCATCTACTTATACTTACAGAATAACCTCTGACTGTTATGGATGCATAGCAGACCCAGTCTCTTACCTGTTTGATTTCTGTTCAGTTAATTATTCAGAAATTCATTTTATGTATATAAAGTGGAGGAGAAGCTGTAGATGTGTATTAAGTTGAACAATGTAGATATGTGCAATGCATTGTACAGTTGGGGTTTTTTTTATTCTTAAGAAATAGGCTATTGCATTTCTGGTACTTTTTAGGTTGCAGGGACGTGGTATAGTAGTATCATGTTTTCTTTACAGGAAATTGTTCTTATAGATATTTATTTGTTCATATCTTGCTTTTAATATACACTGAACTGTAGCCTTTGATTATAGTCTAAGGTTGGATGTTTTTTAACTGTGGTGGCTCTTTGTAACTAGGATGAACTACTATTACAATAGTTTTTTGACTGTCAGATCTTTCAGGACGAGGGGCCACATCCTTGTGTTTGTAAAGCACATCACATTGAGATCATGGTCCTGTCAGGCTCTTTTCATTGCTACATTGACACAAATTTGCAGTGAAAAATACCAATAATAACATGCAGATTGTTTTTTAATATATAAATGGGATCTAGGGTCTTGATATCTCATTCCCTTTGAATGACAGTGGAGCATGCACAATTCTTTATGCAAAAAAAGTCACGACTGTTATAGAGTAGAAGAGTTTTTAAGAAGATGGGACAAAAGGCCTTCTCAGAGACCCCACTGATAGGGAAGTTCATTGGACTGTTGATGTTTCCCATTAATTGCAAGACTTTAGCATATAACCATTGACTATATCTGGTTTCACTTATCAAATCCAGAACTGCTTTTTCTCTGCCTGCCGAGCAGGGAAAACTCCATGCTGTACCAGTTTCTTTTTATTTGGGGCTCCCAGTATCATCGTGATTAGAGCTGTCAGAACAGTCAGCCTCCTTTATTTTGTGGTTTTAAGTACAAAGCGTAATATTGTTGCTTGAGAAATGGCATGCTTTCAATGTGTTAGTCAAAATTGCTGGGTGGACAAAACAAAGAAAAATCCCTGGTAATAGCAGGCATTTAAATATTGCTTTTACTATTTTGGGGAATGAAGATATAACTCTGCACTTTAATTTGCTTTTATTCTACGCCACTAGCTTGTCTTCATTGGCTTAATCCTACACTCAAGTATATGGAAAAACTCATGCTAAACTTAGCGAGAGTTTTGCTCCATTAAATGCAGTGCAGGGGGCCATTTCCTCAGCTAATGTCGTTCACGTTCTCTCCACTTATGTCAGTCTAGTACTAGAAGTACAGAATGAAAGCAAAAGAAAATTTAAAAACAAAAAGAGCTAACATGGAAATGACAGCATTTCATTTTGCTTCTTTTATTCACCGTAAAATATTCCTCCGCTCTGTGTGTGCATTTATATTTGGGGATATTTGTGCCCATCCACCACAGAGTGCTTCTAGAGAGCTGATACATTATGTATGAATATTTTTGTCTTACATGTGTTTACTTCAGTTATCACTTTGTGCAATTAATATTTTTTTTTTATCATCAGAGTATTTTTCTTCTGTTTTATACAGGATAATATAGATACATCTTTGTGATAACACTTTGTAAAGAACAAAACTAAAATGATTTCCTCATTATATTGCTTTCCCGTTTGGTTTGTTTTAATTGAGAAAAGACTCTCTTTCTAGTCAAGGCTACACATCTGTCATTTTATTTATCCTGTGGTTTTACTATCAGTTGAAATAGACATACATTTTAGATGTAACTTTAGGAGGAACAGAACATACTAGTAATTTATACAATAGACACTGATGATTATTGACCATTAAAGATTAATAAAACATTTCCTGTGTGAAATAGATGTAGAATCAAATGTCTTTATTTCTGACAGTAAATGTTTCAGGTTTATTTACTTCACATACATTAATGTTATTACATAGAGGTAGAAACCTGGCTACACTCTAGCAAACATAGGTTACCTCTTAATAAATGAAGGGAGTTGCAAGCAAGAGGAAAAAATACTTTGAAGAAAGTCCCGGGCTCATGTGTTTATTAACCAGAGCAGATGAAATGATTTATTGGGTTTTATACATAATCTGTAAAGGGTAAGCATTGCTAACAGAATGAGTGGCAGCCTCAGGGAGCTGAGCAGCCCCCAGGGACCAGCCTTTGTTCCTCCGGACTTGACAGGCGTGTGTCCCTGTTAAATGAGGGCTTAATTTCTCTCATATGTGCACAATTTTCAAGCTCAACAAATGCAGCCAGGACTGGAGCTATTTAAAAGAGCCAGCTAAGGAGGAAGCATTCCTGGAGAAAGGGGATGCTAAGGGGCTAATTACTCACCATAGTTCAGCAACCGGTATTTTTCTTTTTCCTAAGCAAGGTTTATGTAAACATACATTAAAATTACAAAGGCATTATTTCTTTTTAGAAATAGTAGTTTTAAACGTTCTGCTTAAAAATATAGAATAAGAAATGAGTTTATTTTACTTTGTACCTGCAGAGAAAGTCATTATCTCTTAAGCTCATGGAAAGATTTCTTTTTTTCAAAAGGTGCAGAGAAGACAAACAGGAAACTTTCTTGTGAAACTGGCAGCCTATTTGATTCTTCTCAATCAGAACTTCCTGATCCTCTTAAAATCAGAACCCAAAGAGGTAGAAAAAGGTGTTTTCCCATTGCTCTGTGGAGTCATGGCCTGAAACTGGCTTCAACATGGCAAAGGAGAAGGCTTTTGGATGTATGGCACCAAAGCTCATACCCTGCGCTCAGGACACGGTGCACGTATATCTGTGAAAACTAAGATAACAGTAACAATTATAGAATTACCTCAGAAGTAGCTTCCTTTTTGGATTGAGATGAGCCTTTGAATATGCAAGGGATAAAATTTAGAAAAATTTAAATGGGAGCATCTAATGGAGTGCTGCTTCCAACATATAGAGACTTTGTACAGGTAATATTAGATGCTACCCCTTTGGCATAAGTCCTGTGTGAGATTCCTCATTGTGTAATGTTACAGCTGTGGTTTTTTGAATTGAATCTTTCATACATGTTTTATGAATTTTTTTTGTGTTGGGTTGGTTTTTTTTGTTGTTAGGATTATTATTATTATTATTATTATTATTATTATTATTACTATACAGTGTTGCAGGTTGATATTCAGTCAGTTTCAAATCAAAACTCAACCAATCAAATTTGACTGTTTCCTTCATCAAGTTACACACTGAACTTTGGAAGCAATACTTAATACTTGCAAGGCTAGGATGGTAAACTAAGGAATGTTTTGTCTTTCCTTGCATGCTTCCTTTGCTGTGTAGTTTTTGTATGACAAATGTATTTTAAATCTTGAATTAAAGTGGCCACCTTTAGATCCACTATACTATACTATACTATACTATACTATACTATACTATACTATACTATACTATACTATTATTTCCAATATAATGATTATAATTATCAGGATTGCTTTGGAAATTTCAGATGAAGCTTATAGTCTCTTAGATCTACATTAAAAAAAAGTAACTCAAAAAATAGAGAAATAAGTTTTTGCCTAATTTTGGTATTTCTGATCCATTCCTTACTTACGTTGGCTAGATTATGTATCATAGAATTAACAGAACAAATACCCAGGTTTGATTCTTTAAACTTCCACTGTACAAGTATGAAGGTGGTGAATGTACAAACTACAAGTTGTAGAATGCTAAGGATGAAACTGGTTGCAAACTTTTGAATGCTTTAAATCGTTCTTGAGTAGACAGTGTTCTAACAGTATGAGGAATTAAAGATTTCAGAGGTACTAATTTAAATGAAATATATCCATTCTTTCTTTCTGAGAAGAATAGAATGGATGATGGATCACTGGAATGAGATGTGGGACTCTTGATTTATCTACTCTTTTTTTTCAAGGCTTTGCTTTTTCAGGCTGAAGAAGGGAATAATAGTATTAGGAATAGTATGCAGGA
>NW_010181343.1:240003-249887 GCF_000695765.1 Mesitornis unicolor
CAAAACGTCCTTAGGATTTGTTAAGAGGGTTTTTTTGAAGTCATTATTAAGTAAGTAAACTTATGTTTCCCTTTACTAAATAAAGGAATTCTGATTAGATAGAAGTCACAAACCTGACCCAGATCCTACTTACCTCTGTGCAAATCAGGAATAACTCCACCGAATAGAAACAATACATCTGCCTTCATCCCGATAATGGATTTACAGCTAGCAAATTTTAGAGTCACCCATTTATTTCCTTTCTCCCTGGAGATGACAAAGTATATAACACTTGATAAACTGCAGCTTCCAGGAACATTCAGATGTTAATTCTACAAAGGCCTGTATTGCAGGTTGAAATCTTGTCTGGATTAAAACTCTGCTTTGGATGAAGTTAGGGAACCACATATATGCAGGGGTATTCGGTACTGTTCTAAGGCCCAAGGAAAAGAGTTTAACCTAGATTCTGTGCAGATTCTGACTAAGCCTTTCTCTAAAGATTTGTTTCGATTCTTTGGAGGAGGAGGGGTTCCTCACCAGGAGACTTTCTTTCCACCTGATTAAGAGAAAGCACCTTAGAAAGGAAGGTCCCACATAGATTATCTTTTTGTTATGTTATTACAGGACCCAGATTTCGCTGAGGCTTTTGTGAAGAGCTGTGGAGAGCATTAAAGCCATGGCTCCACAGTACTTAGCTTTTTTTAACTACAGAAAAAAAGATGATGAACTGAGGCTCACTGTTTCCAGCTAAGAATGAACTTCTGTTCCTTTGCTGCATTGTTGTCTGGTTACCAGAATGAAAAGTTAGAAAGTAGAAGTAGCATATCAGTCTACTGAAGAAAGAATAATCAATGCTTCTCTCTCACATTCTTGCTACCTAAATGCTTTGACTTAGTGTTACAATTCTCCTCGCACTTCTTAGATCTTTTTCTGTGTTTACAAGCAGCTGCCATTGTCTTGTGGGAGATTTCGAACCAGTTTGCACCTTGCTTTCATAAAATGGTAGTAATCAATCCAAACTCAGCCTGCCCGATTGTTTCCTATGTTTGTCCTACCATTTACTTTTCAAGAAGAAAAACCCAAAACACCCCAAAAGCAAAACATTTTTTACCCTGATTTCCTAAGGAAAAGACTTTTAAATAGCTGTGCTGCCAGTCTGTGAATTAGAGGTTGACCTGAATTGTTTTTGGACACATTAGGTAATTAGATAACCACATTTGAGATATAGGAAAAAGCCTAAAAGGTACTGCATTCATTTAAGTAATGAAAATTAGTGGCCCTGATAAATACTTTTAGGTTGCCCTGGAAGGTTGCCTGGCTTTAGTCTAAGCTCTCCTCATATTAGAACTTGAAGAATGTATTTGGGAAAGAGACGTTAAAATTTCCTAACTTTAGGAAAAGGTTTGATCTGAGCCCACACTTAATAGACAGCAAAGAAGCAAAAGTCTGGCTTTGCATCTCATGCAAAACCATGGGAAACAAGCATTCATGAATTACATTGCTTACCAAACTGCTTATTCTGGATATGCACACACTTCTCATGGAAACAGAGCCTTGGGTTCTGACCAAAATACTGTCTTTCCTTCTTGCAGAGGGTCTGCACATGTAAAGGAAAACACACAGGAAAGATTTCATTTCTGGTGATACATTTTGTCTTATCCTACATATTTTCTGCAAATTCAATAAAATTTTGGCTGGAGTTTCAATTATTTGCTCTGAATATGCTGCAAAATTTGAAGAAAGATCTTACTGGGAGATTTTACGCTAAAGAAACAGCCCATCATTTGCTGTAGCTTTCAGGTTTTTCCCTCTGTTATGTTTGCACTGTTGAAGCTTAGTTAAAATATTTTTCATTTTATGCACAAGAAGTTTTGTGAAACCAATGCTTTCTGAACTTGTGGTAGCAATACTGTGAATTTGCTGACAATAGTCCTATCAAGATTAAATTTATGGAACCCACTAAAACAATTAAGGTTTAGATGCACTGAGGACTTAACTTATTTAAAAAAAAAATTTCACCTCATTTATTCCTTTTCATATTGCTCTGTACTCTAGGAGCAACTTTTCTTACCAATATATCAGCAACAGAAGTGCTTTTATTTCATTAGTGTTTCACTAAAGTAAGAGGGTTTGAGAGAGATCTGTAGCCTCCACATTTAAACCATACATTTTAAATTATTTTTCAGTAATTCACAGCTAGAAACAATTTACCTTAAAATATACTGAGCTATTTTTTGTGTATCTTAGGAAGGAGGTGTAACCTGGGTCTGGACAAAGTCTGGCGTTTTCTTAAGTACTTCACTATTAATTTTTATCTCTGGCCCATAATTTTCTCCTGAAAGTTTGTACATCTTTTTTTCTATGTGTTAATTGATAGGTTTATGATCAGTCCTGTTTCTAATGTAAAAGGCTTCCTAGTTGCATGCCCACATCAGTCCAGTTCCTCATAATGACTCACCTGCATTCAATGATCTTCCTACTAAGGAAGCTGGGCAAACTTCCTAGCCAGAAGTATATAAGGAGGGAAGTGTGGTGTATTTGAGGGATGGCTGGGGGGTGGGGGTCTAACTGTTTTATTTTTTATGATGTTTAAAAGGACACAATGTCATGAAAGGATCTTAGAACTATGTTGTAACCCTCAGAGGAAGCCACTTACTTGCTGCTTCTCTTGGGCTGTTCTAGACTCTTGTTGGCTGAGTTCATGTTCTTCGCAGTCCTGTTTCAGGATTTATATATCCCATCTGCATGCCAGAACTGAGTGTGTCCCTCACAGGCTGGTGGTGGTGTTATCCTCTGAGGGAAATGTGTTGGTGTACACCATGGTTCCATCCAGCTCAGCTCCTCAGGCAGCTCTTGGAAGGAAAACCTAGATGTGAGAGGAGTGGAGCACAGCCCAGTCTCCTCTTGACGTGGGATCCAGGCTTAGTTTGGATGCACTCTGAATCCAGGACTGTGTAAGAAATGTGAGCATAGGCTTAGTCTTACAGAGGCACAGCAGGACATTTTAACCCTCATATTTAAACAAGGCCTGACAGAAAATTGTATGTTACTGTTTTTTACTGAACACTCATTTATCATGGCTTACATTTTCCATGGCTTCTAAATTGATACTTCACAGGTCATAGCCATCTTTTGGTATGACAGGAAGCCCTACAATTCATGAAAACTCTATTCATCTCATCAGAAAGTGAGGAGATCAGTAGCTGTATGATTCAGTTGACTCTCAGTTTAGTGAGTAAAATTGGTTCACAGAAAAAAGGGCACCAGAGCTGGCAAGAGAGCAAGCATGGGAGTGAGTGCCTGGGAGTAGCAAGGAGAGGGATTAAAGAGGGAGCACTGGGGCAGGAAGAGCTTCTACTTTGAAGAGTGAGGCACTGCATTGCGCAAGCTGTACTGTAAAGTGGTTTAAGATTGTAGGAGTTCTAACCTTTTTCCTTGTGAAGTTTGCTGTTTCAAATGTTGTCTGTGCCGTTATAGTCAGTACTGTGAAGAGACCTTGCACACAGCAAGAACAACAAAAAAAGCTTCACTTTCTAGAACTGTTTCTATTTCTATAGAACTTTTCTATTTGCATAGAAAAGGATCTGTGTTGTAAGCTGATTGCCTCTAGAAATGAGCACTAAGCAACTCGGTGTTGTGCATGGAGGTGCATGTGCCACTAACATTTCAGCCTGTTAGTTGGTTCAATTGAATTTGATAGGAAGATAACATGTCTCAAAGAAAGTTTCTGCAATCCTTGTGAAAGCAGACAGCTGGACTGAAGTGAAGGATTTTTTTCAGACTCCTTCAGACAGGTAGGGTTTCTTACCTCTACCTTTACAGGAAAATTTGCTGTGTTGTTGAAGGAGAGAATCCAGAATGGGTATAGAGTCCTTTTATATAACCTAAACACAGGAAAAGCTTCAACTGATGCCTGGAAGGCACAAATCCATTGGGCTGTATTTGCCCTTGAACTTGTGGAATTTCTTGTATCACTCATTATTTTAACAGTTTGTATTCCAGAAACAAATAGGGAATGGAGATATTCACTGTCATTGATTGATCTATGAACCGTGAGCTGAGAGCAGCTCCAAAAGAAATCTGTCTACCTGAGATAAATTTTACTATGGAAAACAATTCAGACTTGAAAACAAGGGAAATTTCTGTGAAATTATGATCTTGGAGTGCTTTCTGCAGTGAAAGAAAAGTCATGAACTGAAAATGTCTGATCTTTTGGGTTCTATTCAGTACTTCAAAGAGCACTTATTGGTGTTTTAGATAAGTATTTAAAATGCATATGCGAATGCACAGGGGTATAAGTGAAAATATGGAGTAGCAGTGAAAAAAAGTTTTAACACCCTTGAGTTTGGGATAGCTTCTTTAACTGAAAAATCAAAAGTGCATTATACACACATCATACCATCAAAGATACTGGATTTGTTTTGGCAAAAAAACATGCAGAAATATCAAGCTGAGTGGTGGGGAGAACTGGAAAAATTAAGAAAGCTCTGAATAATAAAAAATACAGTGTTTATATAGGTCATTCCTATATGGTGACAGAAATTTTTACTAGGGAGGAGTTTTAGTCTTCTATGGTTACAAGAATATGAGTTTCTTCTGACTATTAATGTAATTAATAGGAGGTGTATTTTAAGTAAAATAGTCTGAGAAATTTACATGGTACATAGATACAGTGCAAAGGTGGGAAAGCGATATATATGCATGACAATTCTCTGTCTATGCTGGATGTCTTTGAGAAATCCTCTTTCCTCTGTCCATTTGTTTGTTCTAACCTTTTTGCTTTTGTTTTCTTCTTTCCGCTGCTCTCATTTCTTGCTTGCTGTCGAGAAAGGCCACTTCTGCACATGCAATAATATCAGTTTAATAATCATAGCCGTGGTTACAGAGAAAATGGTTGTTTCAGAGTTGTTTAATTAATTCATTGTCTAAAAGCACTTTGAAAATCAAAAGTGTAATCAAAGACCTAAGTATCATATTGAAGAAACTGAAATCTTTGTGCAGTGGAGAAGTTCTGAAAAGATCCATTTTTAATGATATTTCATTTAAAAATAGTTTTATTACATTATTCTTAATACACCGTTTATTTATTGAACTTAAAAATAGCTACAAATCATTTATACAAATCATTTATACAGTTATTTCCAAGTTCTAGCAGTTTAGTTCTGCTAGATACCCTGGGTATCCTGGATGGTACAACTGCGCATCTAGTCACATTCTCACTGCTCTCATACATATACACTGCATACCCAGCTCTACTGTATCAGACTGTGCTTTTATCAGGAATAGCAGGTGACAATATAAACCACGACAAAGAGAGATATTCTTGTGGTTTCTACATGTCACTACTAAAAGAAGATAAAAACCAGTTTTACAGCGAGTATAATTCTGGTGTTGCTGGTTATTTGGAGCAAGTGGGTAACAGTGAGAGGATGTACACACAAAAAGTAAAAGATTGAGATTTTTGCTCAATATACTTAAAATCTGAGCAATTAGATAGGAAATACAGAAGTTAGAGTTAAATTCAGTGCTAATTAGTGACTTAATTCCTTTAAAAATACCTAATCCTTTTGTTTAAAGACTTACCAAAAATCTATCCATGCTTTCCTGGAATCTCCCCTCCTCCACACTCGCCTTCAAATATCAGTTTTTCATCACAATTAATTGTAAGGCACTGATAAAGCTGAACTGAGAGTTTTAGACTAATGAAATGGTATTGGAGTAGAGTCAATCCTGTTCCATATGTTGGAGGCTTTGTCATGGTATGAATGATTTTGGACTTTTCAGTCATGATGGCTTCTGAGAAGCAAGGGATGTCCCTCTCCTTAATGAATTAAAAAATCTTGCTAGATAAGACTCAACACAAGGGTTATAGAAAGGAAGTTTTAGTCATCCTGTTTTATGGGCAAGAAACTCAGACACTTCAGTGACTTGCTCAGAGTCTCACAGGAAGCCTGGGTGGAGCTGGGAATTGAACACAGATAACCTGAGTCTGGGTGTTTGGCTCAGAAGACCACTCTGAAATGTTTTAGAATGTGGCTTTATTAATCTATTAAGTAGGGTCTGAATGCCATCACAGATATGAGGTGGGGAACATGCTAGGTACATAATATATCTTCAGTGTACATATATGGTATTTTATAGGAGAGTATAAACTCTTTAGTTGCTGTTTCAGACATAGGTAAATATCACTTACAGGGTGTCTCAGTATGCTGAATATACATTGGAAAACACTAAAGAAAGATTGCTAATGATTTCCTTTTAAGGAACATGTGACTAAGGGCTGAGAGAATTTGCTGCTGAAACTGCTTACTACAAGCCTTTGAAAATTCCCTGTCTAGTTATTCACATAGGAAATATCTGGTTGCAGGCATACTTGGCTGTGCAGGCTTCAATGAGTACGCCATATTTATAAAGCCTGTTCATTCAGACCTTTGAATGACAGAAAGAGAGTAATTTTTTGTGAATTCTTTTTAAGTATATAGTGAACTTGCTTCTTGACTTCTGGATTTGATGCTTCATTGTGATTCATGCAAAGTACTAAAGCCATGTGGTACAGAGAGAGAGAAACACAGAGATAAAATATCAGCAGTTCATTTAATTTTTAGTATCACTGGTTCATTTATTTATTTTTTTCACTATTTTTACTGTGTACCTGCCTTAAGTTTTCCAGCTTTTAGGCTGTCAGTTCGGAATCCTTCATGAAAAGCTATACTCACTAGAAGTTGTATCCTCAGAGGCTTTTGGAAAATGGCCTGGAAAAATTGTTTGCACGCCTGTTTGCAGTAGCAAAATCCCAAATTGTCTCTGTTAGTGAGTGTGTCTAAGCCTTCAGTTCTTTTCTACGTTTTCTGTAGTACTTGAGAAATATTTTATCACTACTATTCTTTCAACCAGTAATACTAATCTGTTGCTGGAATTCTTTTAATTTCGCCCTTAGCAAGATAATTTACATGCTTCAAACTTAACTAGAATGTATCTAAATGCCCACAAACTGATTTTCATGTGAGGCTGGCATGATTTCTGACTTTGGATCAGTTAGCTGTTCCTTCTCTTTGAGTAATTCAACACAGAAATAAAGAAGTGGTTGTACAAATCCTTGCGAAATGAAATCATCAAGTTTCCTAAAGCTCTGGTTTTTTAATTATCTGTCTTTTCACTCATGAAGTAATTGAAATTAAATTTGATGTAAGATAACTATTATGTGTATTTCAGAAAGATATATGTTCAACTTGTCACAGAAATGCAATGCAGTTATTGCTTTCTAAATATTACTAAATTATTTGATCATCTTACTGAAATACTTTAAGGACCTGATACTTCTCAGACTGGCCTGTTTTTACTGCACTGGCTTGCAGGGCACAAATCATGGCAGGACTACTTTATTCCAACAATTTGTTTTCAGAGGTTGAAATAATTTAGACATCTAATCACAAAGTATACCTGCAAATGAGGTACCAAATTGTTTATGTTCTATAGATATGTGGAATTTAAAATAGAGATTCTAAAGGAGTGAAGAGATCAAGATATCCTGTTCTTTTCTATTTTGCATCAACAATTTTGAATGGAACAAGTTTGGAGATTCACGCCTAGGCTAGTTTTGTCTGTGTACATCATAGGCAACTGAGAGCTCACATTTAGAGAAAAACATATGCAAAAACTTGCCAAGATAAATCATGAAAGTTTGCATAAAATAGGTAGCATTTTTAACCACATTTTTCTGCCTGACTTCATGCAGAATATTAAATTCCTACAGAAATTGTTTTGCTAATTCTAAAGTACAACAAATTGGTCTCCAGCATTTCAGCTTAATTTTTATCTGTATAGCTCAGCTCAAGAGAACCACAAGCATCTAGGATAAATGAAGAGTGAGGAAAAAAAATCTCATGAAAAGGAAGGTCTAACACCAGAAAACTGACAGAAACATGAGCAGCTAATTGCTGTAGGCTCCATACAGCTTGGAATGACCTAAGGGGATATCAACGAATCACTTTCCACTGTGCTATAGTAACAGCAATGGCATAACAGTGAAAGCACTGGCAAAAACTGTGGAGAAAATTCTTTTAAAGTATTGCCATTAGCAGGTTAGTGAGCAATTCTTTTTCCATGTTAATGGTTATTAATATATGTGCTTGCATTTAACATCTGCAAACCCTCCCTTCCCGCTTTTCTTCCCAAAAAACAACTGGTGGTGGTAACTGGATTTTGTGTGTCTATCTGTAATTCCCTTAAGGATTTGTAGTCCTGCACAATTTTTTCTATTGCTGACATCCAAAATATAAGTTATTTAGCACTAGTATTTATGCCTTTTCCCCCAAAAACCTGAAGATTTCAATACTAAATATTTATTTGTAGATTTTACATTATTGTCATGTTTTGTTTTCTCATGGGTGGTATTGAACCTCAAATACATCATCAGGATCTTTGCTAGGTAGCTTAGTTTAAACACCAGATTTTTCCATGATTTAACTATAATGTTGGTCACATTACATTAGCTGGGTAATTTGCAATGAACTTTGGGTTAAGTGCAGTGAAATTCCAGTGTTTTGGGAAAACAATGGTGTCTTCTTACCCCAGGTAACCTTATGTTTTGCTGATGGTTGTTACCATTGTAATAGATGAGAATCTGAATCTTTTCTAAATCAATATTGTTTTTTCTTTTCAACTGTGTTCAAGCATTTTAAAATGCAACTGGTGCCAGCAGTTACAGCATGATTTTTGGACAAGTATGGGTAGATTTTATTGCAGTTGTCAATCTTAAAGCATTTATTTCTAGTGCATCTCCAGCATCATGTCTGAAATTTGTTTGCAGTGAACTCAGACAACATAAATTTATAACATGATTCTGAAACATTCTTTACACAAAACCCCCTCTGTGCTTTGCAAGGAAACTGTGGCTAGCAGAGTTGTTGTGCTGTTGTGTTTAAAGTCATTCTTTAAAAGCATTACTCTTTCTTTTACAAAGCTGTGGATACTTGTGTAGAACTTCCCCATTTGTATAATTTTTTTTTTTTTTCAAGAAGTATAAATGGAAGAAAAATATCTACATATATTCAGTGGCCAGTCACATTATTCCATAGCTTAATCTTACAACAAGACAGTGTTGCTATAGCCCCAAATATTTTATGTATTTGAAAAGACAGACTAGAGAAGAATAAAGGCTGCAGAATTTATGTTAAGACAGTCCATATTTAATCAACATTTGTAGGTCCAAATGGCTCACTATTACAAAACCTACTTTTGGAATTATCTTTTATTTTTAAATGACCTTATGCCAACCACAGGTACAACCATATTTGTGGTTTCCCCCACATACTGAATGATGTTTTGTAGTGGGGTCCAGCACTCTCATGACATTTAACCATTGGAAATGAAAGAAAACGTTTGTGGTGTGAAACAACAGCACATACTTGACCCTCCAAAGTATATCCATTTATAAATGGATAAAAGTGACTATTTAAAGTTATTTTATAAGGGAACCACTGTGCCCACCAAAAACTCCTGATTTACTATTTGAAAAAGCAAATGATGTGTTGGTACAAAAACATACATTTTAAAAAAAAACCCATCTGTGGTGTTCTTTGTGTTGCATTTGATCTTAGGGGTAAAAAACAAAATCGAGTTTTAGAAGGACATTGCTGCCATCCCATGTCTAAATCACCATTATATGTTAAAATAACCATTAGTTCAAAGTGAACAATCACAGCCTTGCTTTCAATAGTTACTCAGGTATTTGTTTTTAACCAGTTTATAATTTTACAGTTTGTTTTGTGTAAGGGATGCAGCCCTAGATGTAAATGAGGGACCTGGTGGTAGCTCAGTCACATTCATTTTCTGCTCCCTTTATACTGTGTGGAAGAGGCTGAATGAAGGGGAGAAAATCCATGGGTCCAGATGGGATGCACCCG
>NW_010181344.1:0-6076 GCF_000695765.1 Mesitornis unicolor
AAAAAAAAAAAGGAAAAAAAAGAAAAAAAAGGAGAAGAAAAGGAACCAGACAGAAGGGATCCATGTCACTGAAGGAAGAAGCGATGTCTCACTGGAACCAGACACTGCGATGCCTGCTCCCCTCCCGCCAGCTAACATTGTGTCCTTCCCAATTGCCAGGTTTCCCAAAAAAAAAAGGGCTCAGCTGGCTCTTCTCACGCTTCTGCCAGGATCAGTGCGCTCCTGACAGGGATTCAGATCATCTCTAATCCCACTCCAGTGAGGCTGAGGAAAATGTTACCCTGGACGGTGGAAGAGACTGGAGCCCTGGGATGATGTCAGGAAAAAACAAAACTGCTACAGTTTTACAGACTGAGAAGGTCCCTGAATTTAGAGTGTAAATTTGTGGGCAGAGCCTGACCTGTGCCTCAAGAAATGGTGATAAACCAGAAATTGTAAAATCTGACTCCAACCTTCAGATACTGCCAATACACTGGGAATGAATTTGCTCGTGGAGCAAAAAAGCCACTGAAAGCCCTGAGAAAATTAAAGCAATAAATACGAGATGGTGAACAAGTTTCTCTTGGCTCTTCGTATTTCTGGAATTGTCTTAATCTCTGGGTGATCCTGTGGGTTTGTTAAAAGATTCAAAGGTCTCAGAAATAACATGTTAGGAAAGTATAGGAAGTGTCTGACTTAACTATAACTTAATATGTCCTCCAGCTAGATGGGGGCCATCTGCAACAAAGTAATGCTCTTCTGCTTTTGAATAACCCCTTGTGAGACCTCAGAACGCTACAGTGAATGGTCAGACACATTTAAGATATAGGCCTGTATCTAAAAGGACAGCAGCAATTTTAGGAGGCAAAGTAGTGAACAAAATCCTCCCCAAAACCCCCACAAAGACATTTTAAAAGGCAGAAGAGATGTGCTAGAGATGAAAGAATACGGTATGATACGACCCTACTTCTTTGCTATTTGAAAAGCACCGGGAGGAATTTCCCATCATCACAAATGGCAGAGGCACAATCAAATGTGTCTCTCACTTTTCTCTTCATGTTGAGTTTTAATGTACTTAATTCACTTAATGTACTCTTAATTCACTTAATTTCCTCCAATCTCAGCCCACACTGCAGCATACACATTTCTTGAAGGACTGTCAGTGGCTGATCAGGATGTAAATTGACTTAATATTTAAATTACTATTATACTGAGCTATTTCTCACAAGCCTTACCCCAGCCACAGTGAGGGGCAACATTCAGCTAGCACAGGTTTGAACTTCAAAACAGATGGATGTAAAGTTTGTTCTCACTGTCAGGGTGAACCATGACCTAGCTAAGGATGTCTTGGTGCGTGGCCTTGTTCTTGTTGAGGTTGATAGGTATTCTCAAATAAATGGGCAATGATTCCTATGTGGGATGAAAATGAGTTGGAAATATTTACAATGTATTTATGAAATCCCACCCACTCACACTCACACTTGGTTTAAAACCCACTCTTGCGAGAAATGATGAGACAGAAGCTCCAGGGCCAGAAATCACACTCTGTATGACTGCAAACTGGTTACTCACTCTTCATATTTAAGTTTGCTTCAGGTCTCCATCTCTTTACTAAGTTTTGGCGCAGGTAATGCCACCCCAGAGGCAGTTGCAAGCCACTGAGTCAGCCCAGCTGAATCGATGACAGCTGCTGCTAACCCATGCGATCTTTGGGTAGCGACAGGGACCTCGTTGATGCACGTTCTTGCTCCCTGGTACTGAGCTACTTTCTGATAATCCGTGACTGCTGCAGCCACCCAGTGCATCCTGCCAGATGTAAGGTGACTCATCTGGCCACAGCTGGCCAGCTTGTGAAGTTTGCTTTCTCAAACAGGCAACGCTCAGAGCAAGATCTCTCTCTTACAAAGGCTGTCCCAGCATGAAACCAACACAAATCACTGCTTGGGTTATCCTGAGGTCTCTCACTAAGGTCTAGGAAGGAGTATGACATGAGAGATTGTGCTAAGTTTAAGTTTAATAGTGTGGGACTATTGTTTGCACAACCAAGTCAGTGTTCTTGTATGAAGGGTCACAAAAAAACATTATCATGGGCTGAAGTAGCCAAAGACAAAAATTCCCAGCTGACCTCTTACTCCTCAGCAGTCTTAGGTCTGGAATAGAGGCAGAACAGCCTCTAAACTTGGGAAATTGCATGGGAAATGCTTTTGGGATCCATCAGCAGAGCTGGACAGGCACAAGGCTTTGTCTGCCACAGGCTGAAAAACAAGCAAGAAACACAGCCATTTCCCACGTGAAGTCTGGGTAAAACTTTCAGCAGTGTCTGCTCTTTCTGTCCGGAGGGGGAGGACTAAAATGTGTGTGTGCGTGGGGGTACCGAGCCCACAGAGGCCAAATGTAATCCCCTTTTCTCTGTTGTGAGAATGGAAATGCCATGCTTCTCCTCTAGAATTTCAGCTGCCAGCACCGAGGCCGTCTGGTGGATTCTGGCTGGGACACCCAATCCCAGGGTAACTGGATAGCGTGCTGAGCGGCAGCAAATGCTGGGAGCTCTTGGCCAAGCTGGCCCCCACCTCGTTGTCTAAACTGCAAAGAGATCTCCCTCCTGCTGCTGCTAAGGGATGAAACCAGAGAACTGTCTGTTTGCAGCTCAGACAAATTGCCATCATTTTAAGTTCCCAATATTTTTTTCTATCTCCTCAACTCCCTCGTTCCCTGTAGTTGATATTTACCCCTGCAGAGAGCAACCAGATACCACAGATAGCTGGAGAGGAGGATGAGAGGGTTGAGGTGCAATGGGTTTTACCTGTAATGCCATGGAATAGCTGAATTACGCACAAATAAGTTACACAGAGCATCCCATAGTGAGACCTTGCAAAACTTTTACCACTCCACTACACAGAAGACACTTCTACCAGTTCTCATTCATGCCGTGAGGAGCATTTCTTACATCCTTCCACTAGGAACAGCAGAGGGCTTAGAAAGGCAGGAAGGTAGCAAGATAAGTAAATATAAAGCAGTCATAAAATAACCTAGGTTAGCCTTTCTATGCACAAAGGAAATAGAAGAATTTATATGCTGATATCTTGGCCCTCACATGATTAAAAGCATTAGGAAAATGGGAATCTCCCCTTCTTGGGGGTGCAAAGCTCTCTTTTCTTCAAGACTGCCAGATAATGTATCCTCTCTTTCCCATACAAAGGGCTTATTGGCTCAGGACTCTATCTTTCCCTAGCCTGAGCCTGGGGGCAGGGTAATTTGGGATAGGGATAAGCATAGAAAAAGCTTTGGCCTGGTCATTTCAATGAGCCTCTGATTTAGTGAGCAGGACTAGTAAGTAGATGATGAAGCTACAGAAATGGAAATTGCATGATGGACTTGTCTATGTCTAGTGCTTGTGCAGCTTATCACGTGGATCTCATTCTTAACTTATTCTGTGGTGCTAAATTGCACTTGTGATAATCTGAATTAATCACATGCCCCAGACCATCTAACCTGCAGCTTGCCTTTGAATTCCATACCATATGCTCATCTCCCAAGCTCAGTGCTATTAGAAATCCCTCGTCAGAAAGATGACTCCTTATTTCCTGCACAAATTACACTGTTTGAGGCAATATTCAGCCTCATGCTAGTCACACTTTTACATTTTCTATCTTACAACCATTCAAAGCTAGAAGTGGGATTTTTATACGATTTCAGAGAAGCTGCAAAATTTCCCTCTTTCCATTGATACTCAATGTTTGTTTTCACACTCGAGAGATCACAAGCTATTGGACCTTAAAATCTATATATCTCTCTGATGTCCCCATTTATTGGACTCCTCTCTAAACAGTTGTAGCCTTTTCATTTCAGATTCCTACCTAATTTCTCCCTGTAGTTTCAGTTTATTTTGCACTTCCTGTCTTAAAGAGTGTTACTGGTCACTCTGAAACAAGTGCTATAGTGCACTTCATACCTCTCCTTGTTTCACAAGTAACTGACAGCAAAAGTAAAACATATTTGGTACCCCTCCAGGATGGTAGGCACCACATGAATTCAAGTTCTCGCTGCTAATTTTCAGCATACAGTATGTGCCTTGTTAAAATCAAATGTGCATTTGGAAAACTGATTACATCAAGTAAAGCAATGAGGAAAGGCTCTATCTACTGAGGTGACAGAAAATTAGAATTCTTATCCCAGGATAGCAGTGGAGTGGGCTGTATTCTCAGGTGGTGTATGTCCTGGCATCTCAACTGACTTCAGTGGAGCTCGCCAGCTGAGAACATAAGTCTGCTCCCATAACACACATCGCACAAGCTCTGCTCTCTCTAGACCCACTGATGATGGAAGCTTTAACCTCTTTACACTGCTGACGCTTGCTTCTGTCACACACAGCACTGAGAAGCCCCACACACAACTGGCAGCAATCTTATCAAACCTGAGACTGGGCACTTCAGAAGCAACTGGTCTGAGGCTCAGAGCACAGATCCCAGAGTCAGGTCACAGGCGCTCTATTCTGAGCTCAGGCAGGGATTTTAAAATCAAGGGAGTATTACATGGGGAGGCCATGGCTGTTGCCTGGTAAACTTAAACACACGTGCTCCATTCTTTTACACAGACATATGCGTTTGAAATGTATCTTTCCTTATACCTCTTATTCTGACCTTGTGGAAAGCATTAGCAAAATTGTTTACAAGACAGTTTCTCAAAACTAAATCCCAGATCTACATCCCTGTGTTTTGAGGAAGATCAGATCCATCGCTCTTTCATAACTAAGGGCTTTCCATGTTCCAACCATATTTGGACTAGCTGTCTTGGTCTAATTTCAAAATCAGTCAGCCACAAATCATGGACTACTTCTAAAAACCACCTGCAAAAAGTAACTAAAGAAGTCAACTGTGCTGTCATTAGGCTAAAATCCACAATTGAAGGGCCCACACCTGCACTGGAGTTTTTTTGGAGGGCTGAGAAGATGAACACTCATGCTCTAGGTACTGAAGTTTGTGATGACAGTGTGCTAACCTGAATATGGGCACTGACAGGATACAAATGCTCTGCCAGTACAGTGCTGAGCTCAGGATAGAGATACCGTTGATAGACAAATTAACTAATTGCTTTAACTAGGCTGCCTCCAAGAATTTGTGACAATAACTCCCTTCTTAACCAGAATACACTGTGATAGCCTGAAGCTTGCCCTGCTTTCAGAGGATCTGGACCAGCCAATAACTCTCAGCCAAAGAAAGAGAATGGAAGCAGGTCACATACCTGTGGAGAGAGGCCATTGCTAACAGGATTCATGTGGTTGGCAGGAGCTGCAGCGTTCATGAAACTGTCCGAGTAGCTGGAGAAGCTGTGTCGGGCTCCGTAGGCAGAGCCGGTGTCAGCAGCAGCGGCTGCGGCAAGCCCTCCCTGGTGCATGGTGGATGGCGGCAGGGGCTGGGGTCTGTGTACAGTGCTTCCCCCATCTGTGGAGAGAGCGTTTAGAGGTAAAGAGTCACAGGGTGATACAGCTGGGACTGTGCAAAGTGTGGATCAGGGATCTGGCTATCCTGATCTCAGCTTCTGTGTTCCATCACCTCTGTGCTCCATACGATCGCAAACCTATCATGCAACAGTTTATGCACAATACAATACATGCAGACCTGGGATGAAATATCTGAATTTTCTCTTCATTTTCCCCCAGACAGAAGCTGTAAATTCCTTTGTAAAGGCCAAGGCCAAAGCCAATTGGAATTGGCAATACTTCCACTGAGCCCCAGCACAGAGAGATCACCTATACAATACTCAATTTGGACTGATATGCTCTTCATTTCAAAGCTGAGTGAAAGAACTACAGTCATGAGACACACTAACACAGCAGAAAGGACCATGAGACAGAGGAGAAAACGATGGTGTTTCCATTGACTTGAGGAAAAACCTGGCCTCCCCAGCTAAATGAAAACCACCCATGGACTATAAGAGCCTCAGTGGGATGTCATGAATCAGAAAGTGAAGGGACAATGGGATGATGTAGGGCAAGAGAAGAGGAGAAGTGCAGGGAAATGGGTACTGACCTTGGGAAATGGTGGTTGTTGGGTAGGTGGAGTCCGGCAGCTGGTACGGGGGGAGAGTTGGCATTCCT
>NW_010181344.1:6107-28210 GCF_000695765.1 Mesitornis unicolor
CCCCCCGGCAGCAGGTGATTGAAAGCCGCAAGTTGGTTTGCTCCTGCCTGTTTGCGCCATCTCGCTCTTCGGTTGCTGAACCACACCTGCGACAGGGGAGAGGAAAGGCCACGTGTAACTCAACTCTGAGCTGCTGTCCCTTCTCATCTGGGTTGCCGATGCATCGGATGGTAACACATCCTGAATTACAGCACTGGCCAAAGAAAAAAAAAGGTTCAAGTTGTTGCCTGTCACGGAGTTCAGGAGTATTTTCCCCCATTCTTCAGTTTACTTTCACCCAAGTGACAATATTACTGCTGTCATGTCTCCTGGGTGAAGATACATGCATTTAAAATTGTTAAAGATACCACTAAGAGCATGGGAGGGTGTTATCAGCAGTAGGGCGAGATGAAGAGGAATAATTTAGCTTGTATATTCCAAGAGAGTCCATACCAAATAGATACATTGCTACCACCTGGCCATTCTGCCTTGTTATCTGACAACTATGTGAATTATGCTGAAGGATTAAGTACCATAATAGCAACACGGCTGCACTGTTAGCAGGGATAAATAGACAGATTAGCATCATGGTTTCTATGTTAGACAAGCTAAATAGATAGAACCAGACCGGAGGGAATACAGGGTTTTCTGTACTGCCGCAAATCACTGTTGTCTGTATGCTAAGACATGCTCTCCTTGCAAAAGGCACTGCAGCGTGCACTAGAATTGTACTGCAGCCAATTTAAATCTCTGTGCATTAAAATAAACCCGGTATTAATGCATGTGCAAAGCTGAACTCGTGTTCCCTACTGCGCTAGTTTACCTGTAAGACTCAAGGGGAGATTTTTCTAAATGCATTTGTCTGCCCTGATGTGTTTTATCACAGGCAATCTCCCTTCTGCAGTCTCAAGCTGTCTCTTGGGCTTGGTTTACTTCATTTAATCAGAGAGGCTCTCAGGCCCGATCCCTGTTTTGGGTTCAGAAGTATGCGGGTAAGCTTTCAAACCAGATGAAAATGCAGCTGCTGGACTTTGTGAGGCCTAAAGGGCTAGAAAACACGATTAAATTTCACAGCAACAAGAAAAAATGGAGCAAAAATCAAGAGGGTAAAGCATTCGAGGGGGTGGAAAATCCTCCATCAGGCTTCCAAGCTGCTCGACATCAGATCAGAAGCTGGGGTTACCAAGGTTTGAGGCACTGTAGTCTGAATTGTCCCCACATCTTGCGAACCAAACCAGAACTCTCTTCCCTAAACATAGCAGAATCTCAGTCCGTTGTGCCTTGCACTTCAGACATGATATAAATGTCCAAGTGGGAGAATTTCTCTGCCCTTTAAATTGAGCCCTCCTGTAAATGGTCACTCATTAGTTTGTTTCTTTTCTTATTGGCACCTGTGGGTAAGCATAGCTCACTTGGCAAGGCAATGTGTTTTCACTGAGAGCTGCTTATTTAATGGAGCGTTGCCTCTCAGTCCACATGTGCTGTCGTGGTGCTTGCTGCAAAAAGAAGCATACTGTGAGCTTCACACACAATTTTCTGTGAGGTTTTCTGGATCACAGTCTATTATTGCTCTTTCTATGCGTTATTCATCTATTAGTGGGCTGTGGAAACAGTTTGATTAAAACCTGCTAATGATAGCAGTGTGTGACCTGCCGATGATGGCTAGGAGGGACCTAGTCCTGGGCAGTCGTTTGCTTCACGGCGTTATTTACATCCATGTACAGTGAAAACATAAAAAAGCCCATTTTTTTTTAGAAAAGCTGGTCTAAATTAACCCCCCTGAAATGTATACAGTGCTGATGTCAGCTCCTTGGCACCAAACGTGTCTTTTTACAGACCTGTTCCTACTGCACTGCACTACTGGCTGAAGCAGCATAACCTCTTAGCACCTTCCAAAAGCGTGACAGAAATAGGTCAGCTTACATCCGATCTGCATTGATCAACAAAGTCCATGCAGGTCAGAATCGCTGTGTCCATTTTTGGCACCAAAAGTTGCTAGTGAAATCTAGGACAGTGTTAAGGAGAGAGAAATGAATGAGCATTAAGGTCTGTAGCATTTTACAACTCTTTTATACAGTTCAATCCATGGCACAGTTTCTAGGAGCAGTGAGCAACACGAATAAATAACCTTTTGTTTGCCCTGGTCATGCAAAGAGGATGGTCCTGTCCTTTTCTAATGCATGCATGTATGTGTAATTCATCCTTTGAATTAGGGATATGGAACCTCAGCTCCTCCTCTCATATAATTTGCTTCCACTTTCACAGTTAAGGACACAAAACCTGAACATTTCTGTTAGCCGAACAGAAGGAGATAAAGAAACCTTCTCTCTTCAGAGAAAAAGGCCTAGTCCCAGGCTGGAAGAGCTTCCATGCAAAAAAACGACAACAAAAAAACCCACCAACAAAACCTCAATGCTGAGAATAACATATAAAATTAAAATACCTGAAAGGAAAACAAAACCAACCAGCTCTGAATCCTGGAATCGAGAGGGAAATAGAAACTGAACTCCAAGAACGTAAAAGTCACCCCAGTGATTTCTGACACTTTCCCGACATCGCAAAGGGTGGGAAAGTTCCTTTTTTATAACCAAGAGCCAGATGTTGGCAAATCCATTTGGGATTAGAAGTTCAGAAGAAACATGTGGAGTAAGATGGTATAGTACAGGGCATGTTTCTCCACCAACATCGCCAAAGTACTCGGCTCCCCTGTGGTGGTTTGTCAGTTGGCTTGGCTAATATATGATCAAAACACAACTTTGAAAAGATTTGTCTTGTCTCATGTTACACCATGCAAGGTTATTGTTGTCTGTGCACTAACGTACCCATTTGCATCTCTTGTTCAGAGTTAAAATTCACACGTGTGTTCAACTCCTCCCACCTTGCTTCTCCACATCCAGTTAAGGGTGTGCAGTTCCTTTATTTTTTAAGGAGATAAAAGGATACTTTGGATCCTTTTCAACCAGGTAGGGTCAACCAAAAAGGCCTGAGCAGGAGACATTCTTGGGGTGTCCTGCTTTTCTGATTTGAAGTCATCGGAAACATTGCTGCACACATTTTGGTCCTTACACAACCCATGCATCAGATCACCACCTCTAAATTGAGGATAAAAACCATGTTTTCTTACATTTTAGTTTATTTCAACAATCAGCCATCTGAGGCAGACACTCTCTTTAACTGCCAGTAGACACCACACCCAGCGTAGCAAGATCTCTGTCTTGGCTGAAGCATCACAGCAAAACAAATAGTAACCAATAATAATAGTAAATACACATACACCGAATGAGATTCACAACTACATGCTTAAACGTACTGCTTCCTAACAGAGCCTGGCTGGAGAATCCAGCCACAAACACACTGAAACCTTCCACAAAGAAATTGATAGGATTTTTCTTCCCATGCAGAGGAAGGGACATTTCATGGCCCAAACAGGTTGATTCTGCCCCCTTATTTATAACCCACAGAAAAAAAGCAGATACATTCCAGCTAATGACGTTAGCAATTCTTTCCCTTCCCCCGCCTTAAAGGTGGCTCAGGCCTTTATGCTTATAAATCATTTTATTGGTAGTTAAAATATAGAGGCTAGAGCATCTAACTGTAATGCGAGGCGCACTTCAAAGGGAACCTGCTTTCATTTCACAACAGTTAAGGTTTTATCAGGCACTAAAGATTCCCCCTGCCAGAGGATCCTGTTACACCATGTTAAGCCTGGGGTGAAGGCTACGGCTGCTAAAACCAGGCTGGTGGGAAGAAGAGGAGGAAGAGGAGGAAGTTTTGAAGCTGCTGGTCTGCCTATGGAGATGTTTTAGAAGCTGTTGGGGCTGAATTGCACAGTTAGAGCTTTATGTTCTTGGCTCAATGGGCAGCACTCCGGAAAAGGGCTGTGTGAAGAACTCAACAGCAGGAAAAAAAGCAGGTCAGAAACTTGTTTTTTCTTTAAAAGAAAAGTTCTTTGTGATCATTTGTCTGTGCACAGCAAAGAGATCTTGCACACGTGCTGCTTTCCAAGGGTATGGAAGTATAATGTAGGCCACTGAAGACAAAAGCTGGCACCTGTTAAAGACATTTGGGGGTTTTGTCCCCACAAGTCATCTTCTGAAGCATGCATTATACAGACAGGTGATACAGTACAGGAATTGCTAGGCTCAACTGAGCAGGTAGATACAGGAATGCCCTCAGGGAAGATAACATAAAAGAAGATATCCAAGTGGGTTCCTCATGTTCTACTCATGTCCGGGGTCCACGTAAGACCAGAGTACCCTCACTGTGCCATGTGCACCTTGCTCACTGAGCGCGTATGCTGCTACAAGAACCCTAAACACTAGATGTTCACCACAGAGCATCCCTCAATCCATTACCTTCACCATCCCCTTCACAGATGGGAGCAGGAGGCAAAGCAAGACTGAGAAACCTCTCCAATTTATCACTGTCTGTCTCACAGAACCAGCTGATTTCAGAAGAGCCCGTCCTCCTGGCCACATTGGGTCTGGGGCAAAGGTTAGCACTGGTTCTTATTTAACCTGAACGCCCGCACCCAACCCTGCCAACGACCAGCCCGAGATGTCCCAGCCACTTGTTCTCCACCAGCGGAGAAGGGCTGCAGAGACAGCTGCCTGCCAGGATGGGGCTGGACTGAATTATCCTCGCAGCCGCCAAGATATGGGTCAGCTCCCACAATTTGTCAGACAAGGAGAGGAAAGGAAGGTCAAAAAGAGCCTCCTGTGGGAAAGAAAGCCTGTTGTGTTCCTGCTCAGCCTAATCAGGAATTGATGTTGGAGAAAGATAGATGGGATAAATGAGGTCATAAATGGAAACAGGGACGGAAAAGACAAGTTGTGCCGTCGCTCTCCAGCAGAATGGAAGAGATGCAACATGTGTTTGCTTTCACAGGCGCAGGAGGTTGCAAAAGCCAGGTGGAGTAGAATCCTATGGCCATTTGTGGCCCAAGCAGGCCAAACAAATCCCCAAGTCAGATGAGGTCCCTCCCCAGGTTGCATAGAGGCAACTCTGCCAGATCAGGTCCTTTCTAGTTTCTCCTTTGGACCAGAGCAGATCCCTGCAGTGCCTTGTCCACATTAGTCACAAATGCTGCAAATCTTGGGCTTCCCAGGAGGCTGATGCAGGAGGCTTTCAAAGGGGAGCTCTAGCAGCAAAAGCAATGAGAGGCTGGGGTGGTTATTGCTCCATCCTTCCAGTTTTCCCAGACTGGAAAGGGCTAAGATGGTACAGCAAGCTGGGATCCTGTAAGTCCCTACAACACTTTACTGATGATTACATTTCCTCTGCCAGGTGCCGAGAAGTGCGAAAAACAGGCGTCAGAGCCACTGCTGAGGCTACTGAGATAATTCTTTACATAACAAGAAACCAAGCCCATGAGAGTGAACAGATTTGAGGCACGTAGATTTTTATCTGTGTGTGTACAGCTGTATCTGGGGACATTTTGGTTCAGTGCCTAAAATGCTGAGCCTCTGTCACTTGTGGGTGATATAGTTAAGATAAATATTAAACAAGGTTAGTGGAGCAGAACAAATGACTCTTCACAAATGAGATTATTCAATGAATTTAGTCTATATTTCTACTGGTATATCCCCATTCCTGAAGGTGTTAGCTATTTATAAGAATCTGCTGAAGAATTTAAACAAATAGGTTGTGGTACGTGGATTTTTTTGCAAATCACTTTTTTTAAACAAACTATTGTTATCAGTGAAATATTTGATCATGACATGGATTACTTTACTCTTGCAGTATTTTTTCTAATCTTTGAGTGGCTATCTAAGAAATAATAATATGATGAACACTTCCTCAACCAAAAGGCCATCTCTACCTTTAAATGATCATCACAAGATGAACACTTCGTAACTGCTAATGGATTTCTTACTTCAGAAGGAGAAGCAGGAGGCAGGAGAAATGGGATAGATCTGGCCACTTCTACACTGAGACACCCTAAGCCCAGATTTGAACTCATGGCTTCACAGCTGCAAACCCAACCCTGCCCAGTGATACAACTTTACCACCTACTGTCACAAAAGTTAATAATATTTACAAATAGTAAAAAAAAAAATAATATCATTGAATGAAATAGCTATTGGATACTGAATGGCTGTCTGCAGATGTTGTGTTTTCCAGCTCTACATTTTACAAACTGAGCTTCTCAGTCATTATTTCAGTTGTCAGAGGAAATTCTGTTCAAATAAAATAATAAAAACTCTGTTTTACTTATCTGCTTATCTCTTTATAAACTCTGTGTCTGAAGATGAATGGGACTTGTGGAAGCTGAAACACATCTGGATGAGTTCACTGCTGTCAGAAAGCAGCTGCAAGTTAGTGTATTTTATGAAGTGCTTTCTCTCCACTTGAACACTTGCTTCTTAGACAGCAAAGTCTTAGCGGTTGCATTTAAACATTTCGGAACAGGCTTTGAAGTTCACACCTCATGGAGGTGAATGACATGTTGGGAAACAGATTTCCTGCTGCTATTGTTTGGCTAGAGATAGGCTGGTTTTTAGCAGCAAACCAGCAGCACATCAATTTACACTATCAAGACTTTCTTTGCAAAAGAAAAAGGTATGAGCTTTTAAAAATAGCTTAAACATTATGTGAAGTGGCTCGAAGATTAAAACACCCTGGCAAACCCTCCTCCTGATTATGATAAACATTTTCCATTGTTGATCAGACAGAATCTGTATAATCGGCGGCCCAGTAAGCAGAAAGCCTCCCTAGTTGGGGAGATGGAGAACAGACAAGTGCTGGCTGCTCAAAGCACATGCGGACTTTACCGGGCACACACTGCCTGGTGGCCCTGCTAGAATCAGAGATTCAGCACAGAGCATATGAGCAAACCATATGAGAAATATTTTGGTCCATGGACTGGAAATTTTGTGATAAAGGTTCTTCTCATAAAGCCTCTGGGAGGCCCTATTTGTTTTTAATACAATGGGACAGACACTCTGCTGCTATAAATCAGTGCAACTTCACTGACTCCCATTTAGACCAGCTCAGTGCGCAGGGTTACACACGGCCGCTTCAGCCCGGGAACTGGGATCTCGTTCATTGCTTTGGCCTCTGGGCCCTCTGTCCTTTGTAAGGAAATCAAATCATTACCACATTGTTTAGGGGATCCCTTTTTCAGCTTGCGACCGTGAGGCTGTGAGGCTGGCAGTTCTGCTCCTTGGTCCAAAGCAGACCACGAAAATCAGAATAGGACAAACAATTGAAAAAGTCAGTTCCGGGTTTCACATCTCAACACAAAAATCCACAATTTCACCTAAAAAACATGTTTTACTGAACTGAATGGACTCCTCTGTCTGCAGGAGCCAGAAAGTTCAAAGGAGCACTTTCTGACATAAATTTCTCCATTTGTTCCATACAGATTCCCTGTCCCACACGTACAAAACAAGCCGATCTCGTCAAATTATGCTGCAAGTCCTAAAGTTTATATTCATTCCTATTGATTTCAACCAATCTTTTGCGAGGACTACAGGCTTAGGCTTATCATCTTCATCTTCAGTAAAGTATAATATATTTAATGAAATAGTGCTGACTCTCCAGCAAGATGCCCTCAGGCTTACATAGCTGGGATGGTGTCCTCTGTCAGTGGGATATTTCTATCTCCAAGGGGACTGGTGACTGTCATTCTACAACGAATACCAAAAGTGCTTATGCTTTTCAAAGCAAACCTGCAGATACAGACATAGGACATACTTGCAATTTTAAGAGATCATTTCTGGCTTTTCCAAAGTTCAGGTGGAAAAAGACTTGGCGCTGCAGTTTGGACACCTGGAAATTTACTTTAAGGTTTGGATTTATTCATTTTTTAGTGGCTAATAGGTGGACTGAGGAATTATTGGAACATATTAGCTGGGGCAAGTGTGCAATGGGTTACTCTTTTCCTTAATCTAACTGCATTTCTGTTTCTAATTCAAGCTGGAGACACGTGAAAGAATAGCAGCAACATCAAGCAGCACTCACTAAGCAAAGTCATGTTACAAGACTGCAGCCGACTTCTGTCATTAACAACATCCTTCTACAGCAAGATCTCCATGAAAGATGAGGGGGAAGCATCTGGACCCTCCTCATCATCTCGGCTGCATTCAACCCTCGCTGGTTTTACCTTGCAGAGCAGTTTCTTTAGAGCCGGCTGGAACAGCATGCTACCCTCGCCCCGACCTCTCCCGGGAGCTGGATGCTGCTTGGCATCGCACTGCGGGTCCCTTGACGTGCCTGGGCACACGCAGCAGCAGCACCACTGTGGTTCTCACGGACTGGCTGCCGTGGTGCCAGGGGCCGTTCTTGCTGTGGGCCGTCTATCTCCATGCTCCGGTGTGCGAGAGCGTGGCTGGCTCCGTGCCGTGGAAAACAAGCGTGCCAAGGGCAGCCTCTGCCAACGAGAGCCCCAACTGCCGGCTCCTCTGCACAGCCTCTCAGTGCCCTGGCTGCTGCCAAAAACACGGGGCAGCTGTTGTGTCATAACCTCATCGCAGCTCTCTTCACAAGAAATGTAAACTAATCGGACCCTCAGGAAGAAAGAAAACATTCTCCACTGACCTTTCAAGGGAGGGGGATTGTTTCAGAAGAGCCAGTTTGGACACATCTCAAAGAGTTTAGGAAGCAAAAACACCAGGCAAACAGCATTAGGCTGCAGCAGCTTTGCATGACTCAATGCTCGGAGCTGGGGGAGACCTGCTCACTGCCCCAGCATTCCTCCGTATAACGTCCTCATCCTCCAAAAGCATCATCTCAAGGAACAGGACAGACCTTTGACCACAGTGACAGCTGGCAAAAGAGCACTGGGGTCCCCACTGGCACACAACAGAGATATTTGAGAAGTTCCTGAGAAACTCATGTATTTTCTGGGAACTAGACTGCAGAGTGCTGCTGGTAAACGGTGGGCTTCAGCTTCTTTGCACTGAGCAGAATTGCTTTGCAAAAAATTTCAAGGAAAATGGAATGGAATTTCTTTTCTGGTGCTCCATTTGGCACGTCTGAGCTGCTGCAGCACCATCTAAAATATGGGTGTTTGTTTACTTCAGTTTGAAACTGTGTCACAAAATACATATTATGTGAGTAGCCTAGAAATGCACCAAGATTTCAGAGACAGAATTGCTCTGCGCCTCTTTATTAAATGAAACATCCATTTTCTCCCAGGCAGAAATCACAATGGTATCCATCATAAAAATGATCAATAAAGCACTGGGTTGCGACTCCTGCCGTCTAGTTTAATTTTGTTATTGAAATAATGGTTTCTCAGTGCATGGAATTTCCTGGGGATTAATAGCAGACATCAGCATCACAACGCACCCACCCCTTTGTATTTATTTCCAGAAAGCACCCACTGCCCAAAGCATAGGAACTAGGATTAACGTATTTGCTAGCAATATGCACACTTGTACCCAGCTGCTTGTGCTATGGCCATCTGAATCATCTGCAGGTGATGCTGAGAAGGAAAAGCTGCCACCTATTTTTTTGGGAACAATTTTGGTAGATTTCTGGGAAAGTTTTTTGAGATAATACTTAGGAGCCTGCCTCATCTGACTCATTACAGCAGCAGGAGAAATGACGATGGCCTGCTTGTATTTGTGAAAAACATTTGTAGTGGACAAATTTCTAAGTGACTTGGGATGACCTGAGGACAATTTGGGCATATGCACCACTTTGTTTTACCTTATATTTCTCTCTTTTGGTATTGTTCAAGTGAAAAATGGAAATAAGTTCTGGGGTTTTTTTTTGTAATCAGCCTTAAAAAATGCAATGCATTTGGGGAAACAGATCCAGAAGTGGGATCATCTAGGAGAAGGATTAGGTCTAGACCCATGGCTGATATACCTGGTGTCTCTTTTGACATGACACTGCTTGGAGAAGTAATTTCTACACCTAGACAAGATTTTCCTGAAAAAAACTCTTTTCCTATTGAAAAACACTGTACTGACAAATCTAAACTGTTTATGAGAAAAGGCTTGTTCTTAAAAACGTGCCTTCTGTACAAACGACAGGGAGAAAAGCTTCAAAATTATTCACAGAATCCTATTTAAGGGTTTTTCCATATAAAAACTTTGGCATCATCAGTTAGATAACTGCAAAAACTGGTGTGAAAACCCAAAATACATTCAAGATCAAATTCAAAGCTTCCATTAAATTCGCTAAATGAATTGCTTAGCTGTTAGACTTAATTTTTAAATGCATGAACACTTGGCATTCAACAGCTTGTTTTCTGGAAGGGTCGAAATGGGAGCTTGCAGATGGGCAAGGATTTGTTCAGTACTGGACAATTAGTGTGGATGCGTGAGTCAAGACTTTGCCTCGCACGAAAACAAGTCAGTGGGAATTTCCACTGGTGGCTTCCCTGGGCATGGCTTTGGCACTGTAATCTTGATCCTTCCGGAAATCCATGGCAGTCTCGGCCCTGGCTATGCTCAATTTGGGATTAACCTTTTAATAGCTCGTACCTTTGAGCGTGTTGAAATCTGAATGCTGGAGTCCTGCATCTCAACCACACAGACACTGCAGTGACCTTGCAAAAATACTGCTCACCCTCCCGTGATCTTCCTAGCAGATGAGAAACCGGAGCTCGGAACTGCTCCCCACCACCACCCCCTCTTGTTGTTCAGCTTGTGAATTTTATTAGCTGTCAACGTGTCAAACTTCCACTTAGCTGGACAGCTGCATGACCAGCCAGACTCTGAGGCCTGCCAATAGAGTTTAACAGAGCTATCAGCTTTTCACATGGAAGAGATTATGGTACGTGAATACTCAGGTATTGGAGAGAATGAATGAGACTCAGCCAAGTTCACTTTTCACATGGTAAAGAGAGGTGAGGAGGAGAAAGCAGCAAAGAGATAGACAGGCCCACTTATTTCTGTTCAGTGTTTGTACAGTGATTAGCAAAATGGGATTCTAGTGCAGGAATTTTGTCTGTATACGATATGGTAAGAAAACCTGATAGCAACACCAGAGCTGTGATTCAGAGATCTGGGTGTGATCCAGGGATTGTCCAGCCATGGCTGTGCAGCAGACAAGTGCCATTGAAATCCAGAAGATGGATGAAGCAAGGACCAGACACTGAGGAGCAGTGAAGGCTGCTCTCGAGTCTTTTGTGACTATGGGTCACAAAATGCTTTTCATACATCTTCCATTTCACATTAACATGATAAGCTTTTGGGGACAAGATAGATGGGTAGATGTTGGCATGGCCCTTAACATCCAGAAACCCTGATCTCAGCTGGCCCTACTGTTATTACAGCCATCTTTAATCCAAAGCACGTCTCTTGGCCTTAAAAACTCTGTTGAGACAGGAGTAAGACTGTAATGTGGTAGAAGATTCTCTGCTGGATGGGTACATGTGTAGATGTGTGTGGCTTTTTTTTTTCCACAAGAACTTGATTGACTAATGTTTGTAGGTCCCGAGAGCCAGTAAAAGATCTGCTCTGATATCCAGAAAATTTTACAAGGGGCGGCAGGCTTAAAAGTGGTGGGAAGAAGCTGACTTTGCCAGGATGTCGGAATGAGAAAGCCATCAGGAATGTGCCTCGGAGAACAGCTGCTACTAGAGCCCTGGCAGGAACCTCCATGAAAGCTGCCTGGGAGCAAGGAGGGGCATTCGGAGATCACAGCTTGAGACGAGGGAGAAGTTCTCTTCATTTATTTATTTAGCTCGCCCTGTCCTCACCTCTCTCCTTTCTCCCAGCCCTGTTACAGTGGGGCCAGAGCACCTTAGAAAAGAGGGAACCTGCCTCTAGTTTTTGCACTCCCTGGCACTTCAGGGAAAGTCTCTTCCTCCCCAGTATGCACACATCATGACTCATGCAACGCAGGTTTCTCTCACTCCATAAAAAGGTGTTACCTAAACTCTGTTCTCCCCTGAAACTCCTTTTTTAATCTGTTTGCCACAGAAACTTCTCTTTTTATTTCCTCCTTACCATCTTATGTCCATTTACAACAGGCAAGATCAATTAGAAACAGAATATGCAAAATAAAAATAAGGGAATTTACACTTTCCAACTTTTGGTAGCTTAGTCACCTAACTTCGCCGCTTTCCCAGGCTCCACCTATCTATGAACTCACATGGCTAGCAAATTAATTACTGATGAACACTCTAGCATGGTCTTCTCGCTAAGATCAAAACCAGCATGAGTTTAAAGTTTGCTAGATTTCCTTTTTGTGGTGTTCGTAGCCACACCTTGTGGGATGATGGATTCAAGAAAATCCAGTACCTCTCAAAAGAATACTGGAGGGAGGTGAGAGGGTATCTACTGCAGTGCTGCAACTGGCTTAGCACTTCTTTGGGAAAGATGGCTAATGGGAAAAGTCCTTAACCAGTGAATATCCCAGGTGTGGGAGGAAACGTCCATTCCCAGACAGCTGGGGGAAAACAGCAAAAACTTGTGGCTTCTGAGAGACCACATCAAGCTCATTATCCTGAGAACCGCAGAAGGAAAAAAAGCCTGTTTTGTTTCAGAGGAGCCAGTTAATTGACTGACCGTTTCCTTGCCCAAACCTGGAGCACTCTTTCCCTCCTCTCTCAGTGCCTGCAATTCAACTCTCAGCTGCGTGCACAGACCTCTGTGCTTAGCCTGAAACCCAACCGCACTGGCCACACGGAGGACGGACTGCTGGGGTCTCCATTTCACTTCTTTAACCCAGCTCAATCCCCAATCCCTCCCCCCTTTCCTTCCCTTTCCCCAAGGGACTCTATTATACCCCCCGATCTGTTCACACTCCTTATCCCTCTGCGTGTTTGCACACACTGCTGACCCAGCCTTTATCTGGAAGACATAAGGGTCTCTGTGTGGAGTTCCCACAAGGGCTATTAATCGTGTAGATGTCAGAGTCCCCCGGCTCCAAACCCTCCCTTCCTGCTCCTCCCCTCTTCTTCCCTCCCCCCGCCCTTTTTGTGCTCTCTGGAGATCAAGGGAAAAAAAAGTTTTATGAAAATTCACACACAGAAATTGCAAACTTTGCAAAATATGATCTGCTCCCCTGGGCAAGATTGGTAAATGGTGTAATTTCTCCTAAAACATCAAATACAAACATACACACACACTGCTTCCTCCTAGGCAAATGGAGGAATTTCCTCCAACAGAAAACAGAGTGCTAAATGCCTTGCCAAGTTCAGGAAAGTTTGGCTCCTGGTCCCAACCTGGATGGAAACCCTCCAGCTGGTACCTCTACGATGGGCCAAATCCAAATGGCACATCTGCAAATCCATGGGAATGTGGGAATCTGTAGAACTGGGTCTCAGATCCTTGTGGATGTGGCTCCACAGAAGTGCCTCCACGTTACCACCTTTCAACACCCTCATCCCCAGCACTACCATCTCCTTCCCCAAGAGACACAAGAAACTGTGCCACTAGGTTGATGTGCCACCAGGCTGACGTGCCACATGCTGGCTCTAGTCCTTACCTGAACACGGGCCTCGGTGAGCTTGGTTCTCTGAGCCAGCTCCTCTCGGGTGTAGATGTCTGGGTAGTGGGTTCTCTCGAAGGCCTTCTCCAGCTCCTCCAGCTGCTCAGCAGTGAAAGTGGTTCGACTGCGGCGTTGCTTGCGCTTCAAAGGCAGGTCTGGTTCGGATTCGACATCGGAGCCTTCATCCAGTCTGTTACCTGGGTTGGAAAGAAGTGGGAGATGAGGCTTTTTCCGAAGTTTCCTATTATTACATTTTTTTCCCATATTGTAAAAAGTCAACCTATCAAAATTAGAACAGTTTGCAGGAAAAGGATGGTTCAAATCCACTATTCAAACTGTTACATTGAAAGAACTTGCAGTTGTTGACTTATTTCAAGAAATGACCATTTTTAATTAGAAATCACTGTGTTTCAGAATTGCACATTTTACACTGAAAAGATGTAGAAGTTGAAATGAGCACATAAAAAAATTCAATACGTGATGCTTTGGCTTGTACAGCCTCTTGTGTTTTGTCAAATACCAGTGTTTGAGATTCCAATGTTTTTAAACCACCTCAGGAAGAAGAAAAAAAATAAATACTAGGAATTTTTACAGCTGGGAAAAACCTTTCCAATTCTGCTTCACCTCTGGGCTGGGCTGCTCACAGGATACAGTTCTTCTTTCTTAGCTTCCCAAATTTCAAGTCTGCACAAGACCAGACTCCTACAGCATTAAGATGCCATAAAAGTAATTGAAAAAGTGTCTAATTGGTCACCAGTTTCATCCATCCTCATTTGCCCTGGATCTCTGCCTTTCCCTCCCCCTGCCTTGAGCCCTGGGCCACATCTATTGCCTCCTGAGGTGTTTATCAAACCCAAACAAATACAGCTGGAATAAGTCAGTCCAATTTTGCTCTTTTTTGTCTGGAGATAAAGCAGAAGGCACTACATTGATATTCACCAAGTCTACAGCCAGATCCAGTGGATTTTAGAGGGAATGCACCGAGAACAGCATTAGCTGTAACTCCAGTGTTTGCCAGAGGCCTCTCATGGAGCAAAGCTTGGGTTTCAAAGATGTCCAAGTAAAAGGTTCCCTGCAGTGCAGATGTTGATCTATGGAGGATCTCAACCAGGCCAAAACTTTATATCTGCCTATGGGACAGTGAAAAATGTACCACTGGTTCATGGCAGCAGAGAGGGAAGACTATGACATATGAAACCTTTCAGCTAGGTGAGATATCTGGCCTCTGTCACCTTTTTCTTCTCTCTCATGAAAATATGAGGCTCATTAAATGTGCACTTTTTTTTTTCCCCTACCAAGCTTGACTGCTGTCTTTCAGAGTAACTGCACAGGCAGACTGAGAGCCAGAATCTGCTTAAACATTGTGCTCACAAAGTATTTTTTCTTTTGGGTAAACCTTTGCTAATTCAGCATTAAAGCAGGACTTACATACACTCATCTTGATGATAAAATTCCCAAAAGTTACCAGTAGTGTTTTTCAGTCCTCTCTTTTTGTTTAGCTTCTATAATATCATCATCCAAAAATCTGCTTTTTTTCTTTTCAGAGCTGGGAACAGCAGCTGTGACTTCCCCAACAGCTGCTCGAGAGCGGCGGCAGTTTGAGGAGTATGAGGCAAATATCCCACCGGAGCTCACTTGTTTATACTGAGATCACCACAAAATGCCATGGCGTCCAGCTTGCTGCAATACAAAAATGCTTTTATGTCTTGGGGCTTCATGGGGAGGATGCGGTGATGGAACTCAGCTAAATGCAGTTGTGCTGGAGCCAGAGAAACTGCTGCAGAGGAGTAGATAGCTTGTTTTGGGGGCAAACACATCACCTTACGAGATTTTCTCTTCTCTTGCTCTGACTTACCAATACATAGGGTCTTTCTTTACAGAATCACAAAATCACAGAACGTTAGGGATTGGAAAGGACCTCAAAAGATCACCCAGTCCAATCCCCCTGCCGGAGCAGGAACACCCAGATGAGGTTGCACAGGAAGGCGTCCAGGCGGGGTTTGAATGTCTCCAGAGAAGGAGACTCCACAACCTCTCTGGGCAGCCTGGTCCAGTGCTCTGTCACCCTCACTGAGAAGAAGTTTCTTCTCAAATTTAAGTGGAACCTCCTGTGTTCCAGTTTGTGTCCGTTACCCCTTGTCTTATCATTGTTTGTCACCGAGAAGAGCCTGGCTCCATCCTCGTGACACTCACCCTTTAAATATTTATAAACATGAATGAGGTCTCCCCTCAGTCTCCTCTTCTGCAAACTAGAGAGACCCAGCTCCCTCAGCCGCTCCTCATAAGGGAGATGCTCGACTCCCTCCATCATCTTTGTAGCCCTACGCTGGACTCTCTCCAGCAGTTCCCTGTCCGTCTTGAACTGAGGGGCCCAGAACTGGACGCAATATTCCAGATGCGGTCTCTTTACACACGTTCAGCTGTTTAAATCAGGAACCCTTTATTTCTCACTAAAGTCAGTGAGAAATTCAATTTTTGACTTGACAGGAGCAGCATCTGGCCCACATTTTAAAGACAGTTTTACTGTATGTAGAAATCTGTTACTAAACTAACTTTTTGGTTATGTGCATTTTCAGGGAAGGTCTAGAGTCTCAAGCGGTGTAAAGGGAACATCTGTACTTGAAAATAACAGCCCTTCACATCTGGATCCCAGATGATTCAGGGCAGGTAGAAGCACATCTGGACCTTGGAGTACCATGCTGTGCAAAAGCACATCTGGAAACCTATAGTATACAGTAGATTTCATTAAGTTAATTACTGAAGCCACTGACTATTATTAGTTTAATTAGTTAGTATCTTTTCTGGAAATACTTGATACAAAAAAACGTAAGGACAGATGTGTGTTTGGGTCTAGCATGTGAGAGGGCCAGTACAAGGAAGGGGAAGGAAAATACATTAAGTTAAATGCCATTTAACTCTGCAGCTGAGCATATTTCTTTATAGTAAATACACATTTCCATATAGCTAGTATACACACTTAGTAGCAACTTCCAGCCTGTCAGCTCTTTAGCACAGGAATTGCCATTTGCAACAAAGCCCCAACCTGTCTGGCGAGTACTGTGTGAGAGCAATGTCAAAATTACTTATTTAAGATCCAACTCTTCATTTGGCCTCTCGGTAGCAATGCTGTAACATCTCCCTACAGCTCATCCACTTCATTGGTCCACCTGCTCACACAGTGTACAACAAACCTGGGATCCAATATCTCCCCAAGTGAAAGGGAAAAAAGTCTAGAAAAGGATCTGTAACAGGTTTTGTCTCCCACACTCACTTTTCTGCTGCAGAAGTCTGGAAGGGAAAGCAGCCAAACTTTCTTCAATAGCTTTATGCTCCTAATTAAGGCCACAAAGTTTTGGGAGAGGAAAACTGATCGTCATGAGTAACAATCTGTCCTATTCACAGAAGCACTGGCGACTGTGCTGGCCATCATCCTGGCTACAGGGTTAAAAGGGTAAGGAGCCAAACCTTGCAATATAAACTGACATAACACATTTCCAAACATCTCCCAACAAGCATTATCTCCATTTTACAACCATGGCAGGGATGGCGGAAGTCACACACCTACGGTCACCCTGTGAGTCAGGAGCAAAGCTGGGAAAAGAAGCCACAGCTCCTCGTGCCAAATCCAAGGCTCCAACAACCCAACTACAAAGATGAAACCAAGAGAGCAAGAAAAATCCCAGGGTATGTCTGGAACCAGCTGGTCTTAGCGCGGTGCAGCTGCTGCTGTCTGACACAGATTCATTAAATAATACAGAAAGTCTTTCAGCTGAGACAGACTGTGGTACGAGCGTATTATCTAATGGGTCCTCTATTATCAGGGGACAGTCTCCTTTACCTGTCTAAGATGCAACTCAATGATCTAGGTCTTTTCCATTCCTGAACTGCTGAATTCTGCTGGGCAAACCATTCACAGAATCACAGAATCACAGAACGTTAGGGATTGGAAGGGACCTCAAAAGATCATCTAGTCCTAAACCATTGGCATAATCTCCACAAAGTTTCTGTGTTTGTTTTTTACAAAGTTTGTGTTTTACAAAGCTGCAGGAGTAACTCAAGGAAACTCCCTAACTAGACAAGTCCGGGAGGGTTCAAAATCTTGATTGTTTCCTTTTTGGTGACACATCCCTGTATGAAAAATGGAGGCATCACACTGCCAGCAGCATGAGTAGGGGGTGAATCCTAGTTTGCAGCCCCCAGCACAACTGGGTTATTGCCGCAGAAATAATCATTAGCATGTGCTGGTAGCATTTTACACTTACTCAGCACGGGCAGCAATGAACTCCCTGTAAATACAAAGATGGAGAAATAACTAGCAGCAGCTCCTTGTGTGGCTTACTGATCACTAGTTGTGATGAAGGATGGGGAACAGCTAGCTGTCCAATACAGAGCTCCCCTAGGATATCATACTGGGTAACAACTGACAGAAAAGAACAGAATGGAGAGGTGAACAGAGGGAAAAATCTCACGGGAGGACAAGTCAGAGAAAAGGAAAAATTAAGAGAGAAGTTTGCATATTGCAGGACGCACACACTGATCCCAGTATTTTTTTTTATTTAACATAACTGCTCTGTAGCTTTGAAAGAAAAAAAAAATCCCTTTGCTTTGCAGTTCTCTTAGAAATAAAGAGATGTAGGCTTCATTATGGGAATGAAAGCAAGTTTGCCAGTGTGAAAACTCGTAAGTTCTTCCCTCTGCTCAGAGGGGGCTGTTCAAATGTACATGCACCTTCTTGAAGCAGAGACGCAGCACAGCTCATGTATGTGCGGAGGGAAGACCGTGTGAAGTGAATTGCAGAATGGTTGCGTGGACCAGTGTCAAGTCCTACACCTTCAGGGAAGAAGAGCTGGGGAAAACTGAATAAACCAAAATGGTGCTTTCTCCCCATGGAAATGAGTGCAGCCAGAGCACGTGTGCAGGTGTGTGTACAGAATGGCATAGGAATGGTGACAAATATAAGCATGGGCTTGTCCTGAGACCCATTCTAGCATGAAGAAATGTGTAAATTATGGCCCACAAACTCAGATTCCCGAATAATGCTGCCAATTCAGGTTGGGGTACAATTAGCAGAGCTGGGCAGAGCTCTCTGAGCTTGAAAGGAACAGAAGTAGACTGGAGCTCAAGGAAAGGAACAAGAAAAACCTTTCGTAATTATGGACTGGATGTGTCTTCCCTCTCTCCATTCTCTTCACTCCTCTGTTTCCTTTCCTCCCCCTCCACCTTTCTCCTCTCCACCTCCATTCACTACTTCTGGGCGCCTCTTAGCCCTGGAGTTAAATTAATCAACAGGATTAGGTGGAATCGGCCACAAGAAGACCCTCCAGGCTCAGACTGAGCCCTTGATGCTCTACAAGGACCTGCTGCCTTGTCTTGAAGCACCTTGGTGCCGTCTGGAAGGATTGGCAGACAGGACCAGACATGAAAACGCATTCATTAAAGTAGGGATCGGATTTTGTTAGAGGGTAAAGGGGAGCTGCACATTCTCTCCTTCAGTATTTCTCATCTCATTTCCTCTCTCTCTTTCTCTCTTGCTTCCAGCTGCACCATCCTAAAAATTAAATGTGATGAAGAGGGGGAAGGGAATGGTTTTGTGAATGGCTTAGCTATAATGGCACCTTTTGTGCTGTGACTGGCTTTAGCAAACTCACCCAGATACTGCTGGAGCAACAGCAACGCACCACAAAACCAGATCTGGAGTTGACTGGCTGGGAAGCTAAAGCAACCCCAGCGGAATTTGGATTTAACAGCATGAGAGAAGTAAAAAAATCTTATTTTGAAGGTACCAGCAAGACCCGAGCACCCCTACATTACAGCCCTACACAAGGTCCCCCATTCTTCACAACACGCTCCACCCACTAAAGCTGTTGTTCTTGGTTGTCCCAACAGCTACCCCTGCATAAACACATGCATGTACATTTTTCCAGTCCCATATGTACCTGAACTCCAGGTACATAAAATAGCTTCAAGTTTATTTTACACAGAAAAACAATTAAAGAACTCAATGACAGCTTCACCTGCCATGTGATGTTTTTGCTGCCTGACACTGTCTTAACAAACGGAGCCACGTTGCCATGAGGCGGTGAGGAGGTACCCATCCCACAGGTGAAAATACCTCCTGATTGTGGGTACCTTGTCATGAGGGCCTGAAATAATAAGATAAATTATAGCTGAGATTCTTGCCGTGGACCTCAGCTATAGTACATCTGTGGAGCAGGAAGGATGGGATTACACACCTCGCACTTTCTACTCCCCCAAAAGGATGTGGGACAAACAAGGATCACCAAGTTGCAGCAATTTATTCACAGAACATGTCCCCCGTGCTGAACCCTGCAGTCAATGGCTTCAGAAGCAAGAGCTGAAACTCTCCCCGACTTCTTAGCATCTGCCTTTCCCTCTGGCAGAAAGCAAACAAAACCCATCAAAATGCAAACAAGACCATGAAAAGTCTGAAAGAAGGGCGACACAGTGGCAGCATCGCAAGCACAGAATTGTATTGCCTTGTTTTTTCTTTCCAACTTGAAAACCAGAACAGGCATTTCTCTCTCTTCTTGAAAAACGATGAAGTCCTGAGTTCACAATGAGAGATGCATATGTGTGTGTAGAATAACCTGCACTCACCTCCAAACCTATTCAACAGCAGGTAGGACTGTAAAGGGAGACAGAGGTCTTTCAAATTCATCTCTCACCCCCCTTTCCCTGTCCAAGCACATTCCCAGACACAAAAACCCAATAATCGACACAGCACATACAATAAAGCTTGGGTTTCCCCCTCCCTCCCCTTTCCAACCTGTAAACTCCCCATTCTCCAGCATTTGCTCATGCCTGCGCAGCTGTATTACAGTTTAACATAGTTTAGAGGGCTGTGGTGTGGAGCAGTGGCAGAAAACGAATCACATAATAGTTGATATGCGTTTTAATCAAGTAATTCAGCCCAAGCAGAATGATAGTGCCTGTTGGTGGGGTGCCCTTGAATACCAAACAGACCGGGTAGCAGGCCTAGGAAAATGAAAAAGTCATTTACAGCTCAGCTGGGGACTGCAGTGTTCAGCAAAGCGTTAGTGTGGGGACCTTAGGAGATAAAGGTTTGGGTATTTTTCTTTTTTTTTCATTCAGGCACTGAACTGGCCAGCTGTAACCAAACCACAGAGTGAGGTAGTGTCCATTACAGGCTTTACAACCTGGAAATAATACTCACAGTGGAGCTGATACTCTTAAACAGGGAGGCAGAGACAGTGTCTGTCTGTCTGGGAGAAATATATGAAAGGGGAGGGGGTCAAAGAGAGAGGCGTTTCACAGCTGGATAATTCCCTCATCATGTCAAGATCTTTACTGAAGGAGCAAGATCATATATGGAAGGAGAAGCTGTAGGAAGAAAGGAGAAAGGAAAGCTGGAGGTTTAATGGATGAAAAGGAAGCATATGCAAAAGGTGTCCAAGCGTGTGCACCTCCCCACATGTGGGTGATCGGACATGGCCGGCCAGCCAGATGACCATGGTGAAAACCACACAACTTGTTCTGGCTTGGGACGTGGTATCCAATGATTTCTCTGTGTCTGAATCACAAAGATTGACCCGGGGGGAGCCCCACATTCACATGCTGGGACTTTGAAGGCTCAAATGTGGTACTGTGTTAAGTTTTACCTGGTTCTGGCTGTCCTACTTCCCCAAGCACTTACCCCAAACTTACTTTCCTCCAAGCTCTGCCAGAATTTGCCTCCTCGTGGATTGGTTGGGCAATTTTAAGAAAACTCTTATATTGGAGTATCTCACCTGACACTTGGCTATGAAATACATATATGTCTCTAAGCAAAAATTAGAAACTTCTCCTTGGTTAGAGTGCCAGTTTGGGATTCACAGAGGTCCAAAATTCCATTTTCCACTATAAAATCCCTCCATCTCCTTGAACAAATACCTTCACCTTCCGGGCTCAGTGATAGCTGGGTTCATAGGCACAACTACAAGTGGAGCACTATAAGATTTTGGAAAGAAAAAGCTACAGAGACTTTATTTTTCCTTGGAACAGCCATTCATCACCAAAAGCCTCTAGCCAATATGAGGACTTGCACTGAGTGAAGACATATCCAGCAGCTCACTGCATTCCTCTCTGTATCAGCTGCAGCCGTTCCAGGTAACTCCGTTCAGGTTGGGAACATACCTTTGCCTTGAAGCTGGAAGCTAAACTAGATGAGGGCTTTTTCAAGCCCACAAAGAAGAAGGAATTACATCCCTACCCAGATGCTCTTTCATAATCCATGCCACGCATATAGACCAAGCAAACTTCTTTGCTGACATACACCAGTGCAGTTCTGCTAAAAGCCAAGAAGCTGTACTCATTTATCTCGGTGGAGGGATCTGGCCCCGGAGGCTCCATCTACTCTGCATGAGAAAGTAGAAAGAGGCATGAGGGCCCCAACAAATCCTACCGCAAATCAGGGTCTGGCAGTGTAGGTACCAGCTGCAGTGCCCCCACGCAAAGACACATGGTCACAAAAAACACAACATATTCTGTTCTTGCGAGTACCGAACAAAACCAAATCATCCAGAACATTTGGAGGAAGATAGGGAGGGAGGGAGGGCAAAAGAGAGCCTATGTCTCCAACAGCCTTTGTTAATTCCCAGCACTGGCCTGAACATAAACAGATGGAATATCCATCAACTCCAGTCGTCTTTTCTTTTCTTTCAACTTTTTTCTAGTTCTCGCGTCCCTGCCCCCTCCACCCCTAACACTCT
>NW_010181344.1:28241-37585 GCF_000695765.1 Mesitornis unicolor
TTTCTTCTGGCTTTTGTTTGGCCTTTTAAAGAACCCCGAGGTAATGAGGCCTGCCCCAACTCCCCAGCACATCTGTGAAGTCCATAAAAGGCCCCTTTTTCACTTCAATATTCATAGCCGCATGCTTGTGGCAGGCGCAGGATCCAGCGGAGGGCTGCACGGGCTTGCTGGCTCCTCTATTTGAATTGAAACGATGTAGTTAGAGAGGCATCAATAGTGCTCCCAAAATCAGGAAGCAAAAGGAGACCAGCTGGGACACAGAGGGAATAAAGAGGCAGTGAGAAGAAAAGGTCTGCTCACTTTCTCTGGAGTTTTCCCACTTTTGCTTTCTTCCCTTTTCAGCTTCATCTCTCCAGTTTCCATACAAGAATTTCCCATAGCCATAGGGAAGTTGATGGTGCAGCACAAACATGTCCCACTCAAGGGGCTGAGCTGCAGAGAAGAACTGGGCATAGGTACCCAGGATGCTGGAAGCTTGCTAGCATCAAGGATGGGAGATCTGATCTGCTGACAACCACCTTGACTTAAGAGTCAAAAAAGCAGGCAAAACCCCAGCAAGTTCATGCCATGCCTCGACCAGATTGAATCTCCAGCTGAGGGCCAGTAAGATGCAGGGAAGCCCCAGTGATGCCCAGTTTGCTGTAATCTCACTCTTTGTGCTCCAGCCATGCCTGTTTTCCCCCAGCAGCAAGCTTACATAACATCACAGCCACTATAGTAAGGGGGTGAGCTCCAGGAGCCCGTTACACCAGTTTCCTTCTCATTCTGAGCACAATACAATATCTAACTGCTCCTTGTGTGCGTTACGACCACCCTCCGAGGGTGCCTGGAGGTACAAATACTCTAATAGAAAAGACACTGCATCATTCAAACACCTTTGTGAAAATAACACTCATAACTACAGGAGAAAGACTGAGAGCTTACCCCAGCCACATGACAGGCATTTCTGGGCAGTTTTGCCCTCATACCTCAGTTCTCATCCTGAGACATGTGTGTGCTTCTATCCTAGACCAAATTCCTCATCCTTAATCTATTCCGGTACTTTTTACTTAGTAATTTTCCCAAAGCTGACTGTGCAGATGCACCATAGCAATGTCTCATATGCTGGTGATACCTACACAGAAGTTATCTCTCTCCAGATCTGGGCTGGGTTCCACTTGGTGCAATCTGTTCATCAGCACATCACGTATGCACAGACATCCCACCTCAGACGTCTAGCATCCTAGTGGGGCGCACAAACCCAGGATTCACAGTTTCTCGTCTGTGGCAACCTCTGCTCCCCCTGGCTTTGTCCCAGCACAGCTCTGCTCGTGTACTTGAAGTACTGCCACCCCTTCTGTTCCAGTTCTGGGCCCCACGCGCTCTGCCAGCACATCTCAATCTTGGCCGATAGCTGCCTTGCTATTCTTACCCTGGGGTCCCTGCACAGCTCTATCGTTGCTCCTCCATCCCAATTTGCAACACCCTCTTTTATTTTCATCCTAAACCCCTATATAGCTCTGCCAACGGCCCTTAATCTTGTCCTGTAGTTCCTCTGCTGTTCCAACCCTGGGCCTCCCTGGCTGGATACATCAAGTTAAAGACCTTACAATATAAGACTCTTTCAGGAAAGATAAACAAATTTAACCTCATAAACCTTTCCCGATCCTGAAAAACCAGCCCGTGAGAATGAGGCACCAGAGACCACTTAACCACACATGAGAAACACATTCCTCCTGCTGTTTGCAAGCCTTGCTTCATTTATCTGAATGTCAGACCGACCGCCTGAAGCCAAGAGGTGTGCGAGAGCGGGCACGAGCAACCACTTCACTTCCTTTACTTTGGCCTCTACCGTGTCTGTGAAAACAGAGGGATGTAGCAAAAGTCATTAAGTCATTAGGTTGTCCTTGGAGAACATTTAATTCTTTTTCTCCTCTTCTGCTTCCTTCCCTTTGCTGTGTCCTTATGCTTTTTTATTTTTATATGTACACACATATACGTTTGTATATATACACAGATCTTCTCTTGCTTCACTGCTACCCCTACTTGCTTTCCTGCTCTCTCTACTGCACTCTTGCTGGCTCCTCTGCCTTTCTCTCCGTATTTATGCTCCTCCCCTGCCTACTTTTCTCCTAACACACACAAACACTCCCAGCTTTACATTAATTTCAACCCACAGAGAAAACACCAAAGTACGTGACTGTAAAGATCTCCGGGAAAAAAGGACCTGCAAGCAGAGTGTGCCCCTCATCAAGTTGGCCAACAGCAACTCCGGCTGCCGCTGAAAATGTGTTGAGAAGCTGGACTGTGACATTCGCCTGCAATTGAACCCCTCAGCTTGTCTCTGCTGCTCTCTGCTAGCCGAGCGGGGAGAAGAAAGAGAAGAAAGAAAAGTATAGGGAGGAGAGAATGCAAGTGACAGAAAGAAGGATTGAATGAAGGAGTGAAAAGAAAGAAAGATATCCCTGCGCCACTTGGTCCTTTATCAGCCCTGTCATCTGGTGCAGGGCCCTGTTCGCATTGTCTCACCTTGGACAAAACAAAAAGGCGTTTTTGTGCAGATTCCTTTAGAGCTGCCAGAGCCCGCACCTTAGGGGGTCGCTAACGGCTGAATGTGCAGCTGACAGCCCTGCGCAGCCCGATGTGATATCAATAAACTCCGACACGTCAACTCTTCAGCACAGCTCATGTGGAAGGTACGGCTTGAATATTAAAACCTCCAGCGGCCGGGAAATAAGCCTGGGGTAGAAAGCAGGGGGGAGGAGGTGGCTCAGAGCAAGACAAGGTCGAGGAGCAAGGGGGCTGTGCTAGCACAGGCTAAGGGCAAGGCAGCCAAAAAAAGAGGCACCATTACAGATCTGCTACCTGCTGTCTCAGTAAATGTTCAGTGTCTTTTTGCTTTTATTCTTGACCACCACTGAGGACAAGAGGCATGGCAAGAGTATGATGGCTTCCACTGCAGGTCCTGGGATGGGGGTGCTCTTTGAGAACTAAACCAGACAGGAGCCCAACAGCCCAACCAGAACCTGTGCTCACCTGCTCCATATTACATCCTACCTCCTGCTTGGTGGACAGTTACTTCAGGGCAGGCATAGAATATGCACAAGTGAGCAAATACACTACTGCTTCATGCACTGCTGTCTGTTAAAGGCATCCATCAGTGACAGAGCCTCAGCTTTGCTGCCAGCAAAACTTTCAGTCCATAGTGACAAGTGCCTGCTTTGCTGGTGGAACATTGAAGCCCAGTAGTAATTTTTTTGCCACTTCAGACACTATAAGAAGATGCTTTCTCAGAAGAGTAGGCACAGCATCATGATAACAGTACTGGTGGACTTTCCTGCCTGTTAGCAGTGCCTACAAAACGTTTTCCTCTGCTGGCACTTTCCATCACTAGGTTCCAGCGTGAACATGTCCAGCTGAAATAAAAGAGGCAGCTCACTCCATGAGAACTGAACTGTGTTGAGCTCAGAGCCATGCTAGGCTCTCTGAAGACTACATAACATCCACAGCCTCCATTTCCACTCAGATCAGAGCTCTGAAGCTTTGTTTTTGCAGTAAAGGTTAGAACATATTTTGTCCAAATTAAATACCTGGAGTCTCAGATGCCAATTTCTCTAAAGGGGTGGGGCGAGGCCAATCCTACCACCAGAGCAAAGCTGTGCTGAACATGTCCTTTAGCCCTGCTGAAGGCAGGACATAACTGTCACATGAAGCCACAATCAAGACAGAACTAAGTTTCAAAGTCTGCAGCCCTATAAAGGAGTTTTTTTCAGGAGGCAGATAACTATAAATGCATTATATTCTGTGGGTTTTATCTGTCAAGTATCTCTCAGGATACATGACTTCATTCTTTAGGTATTTTAAAATGTAACAAGTGATCTTTCAGGAGCTTGCAATGAACTCTTTTCCTCTTGGATTGTGATCATATGAGGCAACTGCGCCCTGATAGACACACAGCAGAAGCTGAAACCTTTCACAACAACTTCTCGCTTAGGAATTCAAGATGAGCAGCAAAGTAAAACATTTCCCACCATCATTAAACCAGAATGATGCGTGCAGTAGAGCTCTGGTCTTACCAGATGGAGAGACTGAAAGTGTGCAGAATAATGTTCTGGGCTGTCAGTCACAGATGGGAACAGGTATTTCTGCCACTAGAGCTATTTTGGTTAGAACTGTGCAGATCTTGAGTTTTCAAGTTTGATAGTCAAATCCCCCAAATGCAGGGAGGGGAGAAAGTTTCAGAATAGCCTTAAATGATTTATGTTTGACTAGAGTGTTTGGGGTTTTTTGTTTTGTTTTGTTTCTAAGTAAAAAAATCAAAATATTTTCATCTAAGGTAGTAGAGACATTTCAGCTGACCTGAAATGAAAAACCTTACTTTGTTTTCAAATTATTTGATTAGATTTTTTAATTATTATTCCATTAGTAAGCAGCTTCATGTCAACATGAAGTTGGGATTTGAGAAGACATTGAAAAACCCTTGTATTTTTTTACTTCCTTTCTGCACATGGCCAATGGCTCTGGGATCTTTGCAGAGGCCTCAGGTCTTGCTTTAAGGTCAGTTTTGACCATGTGCCCTTTGCCAGCCACAGAAATCAGGACAGCCAAGTGTCAGTACTGCATTGTTTAGAAATGTGATGTCTCTAACATTGAACTGTTGCTTCCCCCATGACTACTACTGGGCAAAAAAAGGAATGGATTTGTGTCCCTGGCTCCCTGGGACCTGCACAGACACAGACAGACTTCTGTGGCATGAGCTAATTTCTGGCAGTCACACTAGCAAGGTGGAGGATGTGTGAAAAATGTCTCATGAGCTACACATAGGACTGTCACTAGCAGCTAACAATAACAGATTCTGAGCAAAATCAGCAAATAAAATAGGCACTAACAACTCTCACTTGGAAAAAAATAGTCAGAAACACAATGAAACCTACTTGAAAAACAAATTGTGAAGTGTTACAAGAAGAAAATTCTCACCCTTAGCTTGAATGGACAGAGCAAGTGCACAAAGTGTCACAGGAAAAATATTTTTCCAGCTACTGATGAGCCCACATGAGAATCACGCACCCTTCAAGGGGCCTGGTAATATGTGAGTTAGTTCCACGCCATGTACAGTTTTGAAAGCTGAGCACTCACCATGCAAAAGCCTAACCCCTTTCATCCACCCCTTCTTCCCAACCAAATTTTACAGACCAGAGAAAATTAGCTGGAATGTTTAACGAACCTTTTGATATTCATACTTCTTCAGCTGGTAAATAATTTCATTCTGCATGCTGAGGACATTCAGGGTGCAAGCATGGAGATTTTCCTCTTGGGATAGGGTAAGTTGGCTTAGCTAAATTAAGAAATTGCCACCCCCTGAAATTTGAAACACTTCAAAAATGCAGTTGTCTGAATTGTCCAAATGCTCTGGGTTTCAGAGTGTGAAACAGTATTAACTGTTATTTGTGTTTCTGTAGTTCCTACAGCCCATAACTAGGATAAAGTGGGGGTGTTCGCACTGCACCAAAGCAAACATGGACAAACGATGGCAGGAGGACGAGAGAACTAGACAGTGGAATTTTATTTTTACTGGTCTGAGTCAATACTGGAAATAAAATTTGGATGTCCTGACTCCCAGGTGGCTGCTGGGTCCAGTGGCTGATCCTTATTACATTGTAATGCAAAAAAGAAATTAAAAAAAAAAATTAAAAAAATCATTACTTGGTCTGACTCTTCGTGCCTTGCCAGATGTGCTGCATAACTCCTATATCAAGTCTCAAACTCCTGGTTAGGTGAAAACATACCGTTTTGCAAGACATTACTCTGCTGAATATCACCTGCAGCTCTAACACATTATTCAAGTAATTGATTAGACTGCCCTTCTTACTTCAACACTTTCCTCCATGCCTAAAAATTCCCATTTCATGCTTCAAAAATCCCAGAGAGAACAAGCTCTTGGGTTGCACGAGTTTGCTGGACAACCCCAGAGATAGTAGCAGCGGTAGCAAGGCAGACCCCTCCACTATCCACCAAGAAGAGCACTCAGATGCCACCTACCAAATCCAACAGGTCAGCAAAGGTTTGAAATCAAAGGTGCCCTTTGAAAACTAGAGTGTTTCTTTGTTTTAATGGATGTTTTCAGACAAGCCAATACCAGAACTTCCTCTACAATGCAAAATAAACCATGCAGAAGGACAGTCAGAAGAGTAAGCAACAGACCTAGACCTGAAGTTTCAGTTAAACACAAGCTGAAGAGCTGGACCGTGCTCCTTGGATATTAATTTTAACCCCGGGTGTGCTGTGGTTTCAGCGGGGAGAAACCCCACCGGGATATTCAACCATTGGGCTCTGCTTGGCAGCAGCGGGAGCCGAGCCCCATTCTGGGAATGGCAGGGCTGCCCCAGGTCACGTAGCCACCGTTCCACTCCCCACTGCGAGGGGCCCCAGCGTTGGATATTTGCAACCGGCTTTAGCGTCACAGTGGGAGCTGGAGAGGACTTACCAGCCCTTTGTGATGGATACGCTTTTCGGTCCAATGCTGCCAGCGCTATCACTATTAGAAATGCCACCAGAATACAGGATAGATTTTCCACTCCCTTCTCATCCATTATCTTATCTGTCTGTATTGTCCCCTGTTTGGTATTGGGCTCAGGGACAGCTGACACACACAGAGACACAACTCAAGAAGTTCCAACAAGCCTTGAACCTCGTTGCGTGGGCCATGACTGGGTCTTTTAAAGGCTCGCTTTGCACACTGTGTCTCTGCGATCTGCGCAAGATGCTGATATTTCTGGGAAAAACGTCTCAAGTGAGGCGCATGTCCTGCACCTACTTAGTATTAAGTGGAGGCACCCATCTCAAACCAGCGGAGATTGAGTACTCCCTTTGTACCTACGAACAATCTTCCCCTTACATTGATTATTAAAGGTTTTGCCCCACGCTAACTCCATGGGAGCTTTTTCCTGTTAGGTGCTGTGAAAAGCATGTGGTAGTACCTGGTCCACAAGCAAATACCAGCAAAATTCAGTGTATATACATTTCGACAGCTGGGCCAAATATTCACACTCTGTTTTAGTTACGTTCATAACAACCGCCTACAGCCAGTCTTGGAAAACCTGTAGGAACGGCACAGATTTCTCTTCACTAGAAGCACAATCTAACATTTACATTATTTTATATTCTTGCAGAATTTAACTTTGATCAATTGCATTCCCTGAGGACAGAAGAGCTGCTCTTCCAAAACCCGAAGTTTCTTTCAAAAACACGTACAAATTTAGAGGTGCATATTTTTAATATAAAAAAGTAGCAATATTTATAAAAATAATATTTTTAGACACAGAAATACTAATATTTAGATTTAAAGTATTTTCTGAGTCTACAGCAATGCTACATTAAAACAATTCCTTATAATTTGTTAACAATTGTCACAAAACGTAACTTGCTTAAAATTTTAATTCATTCTAAACACTCAAAGTTCTTGTTGATGGCACTCAAGATATTTCCCAAACCTGCACAATGTCACCCTCTGCTGACGCATTCAAATAGAAGTTTTTATAACAAAAGAGATAAATGGTCAGTTTGATCCAGTATCCTGCCCCTGACAGCTCCCAATGCTGGATACTTCCTGATGGAGACATAGGCTACTCTGTAATTACCTCCTGCACCATTACTTCCGTTGAGTGAAGGGTAATCTTCCCAGTGCCAATTAATTAATGGCTGCCTTGTACAAAAACCTGCATTGCTTTTTTCATTAAAAATAGTTATTTAATATATAGGATCAAACCAGGGCAGTACCCAGAAGTTCAGCTACTATCTAGGACAACTTGAGCCTGAAAACCTGGTCTGGAAAAAGTCTCCCAAGAACAGCAGAGAAATCAACATTTGAAAGATATTTACATAAATGAAGGGGAGTGGTGGGAGGGGAAACCCACAAACACTTCATCACTTTGCCACCAAAATTCTGCTATGAAGACTGAAAATCTGAGAGGAGTTAGAGACTATCTAAATAAGGTCATGAATAACTATGCTTTATTAGAAAAGCTTTTATGTACATGAGACAAGGCCTGAGTTTCCTTGCCAATCTTCACCCCTTCTCAGCTCACTGTGCAGACGTGCTCACTTAATTGTTTTAACAATTTAACAGTTTGTCTTTAAAAATCACTGATTTAGCACTTCCTAAGCCCAGTTCCATATGCTTTAATTTGAAATGGAAATTATACTCAAATGCTTACATCTGGTACTTACTGGGTCCAAATGGCTAGGTAAATTTAAATAGAGCAATACATATGACTGACAAGCAAAGGTATAAACTGAAATAAAGATGGTGAAAAGCATGGTAAAGGCTAACAAACAATATACCAGTAATATATGGACCTTCTTATATGCTTACATATTCTGTGCATGATACTTAAAGATCTGGGCAGACATGTAGAACAGAAGCAGGACTGGGATAAATAACAAAAGGGATAAATACAAATTACAGGTAAATGAATGAAATGGTGCCTCCGAGGTTCCTTGTGACTTTTAAGTGCCATTGACAGAGACATTTATAGCACTCATCTTGTGTCCTGTTACAGTGCTCAACCAGTGGGCTCTGTGCTGATGTCTTGTAACAAAGAGGTGGGATTTATCCTAATAAATGTTGTGAGTTAAGTGTTAGGAAGCCTTGCTCCAAGGCAGTTGTTACTTATGAGGTGTGCAATGAATGTAGGCAAAAAGAGAGATACAGGGGACTATGTGCCTGGTGGTTTGACAAATGATGGGTGAGTTTGCTTCTTAACCTAAAAATTGTCACTAGGTAGAGAAGAGAGAAAGTGGGAATGACCGAAGGCAAGAAGTGTACTTTCATCAATATGCTACTACCTCGAAATAAAACAGAAGGAGGAAAAAAAAAAGAGAAGTCTGGAAGTCCTTGGGGATTACATCATCTGTCATCACAGGCCAGCAGAGCTGTCGTGAAATAAATAAATGGTCTGGATTGTCTGCAAGGGTGACTACAAGTCAGTGACATTGATTCACATGTCCATCTGGATGAAAACTTGTTTGTGGGCAGACCCTTCACTCCATGAAAAATGCCTCCTATGGCTCCTTCTGCCCATCATTACTCTCTCCTTTCCCCAAGTCAGAGATAATGAAGTTACAGAGCTCACTAAGAAGGCAAGGAGGTTTCTTCCTAAGCCTTTAGCTTCCTCTGAAACAAACCCAACAACAACTCAGCTGGTCGTCTCCTATTATTTTTGTTGGAGAGACTCTCTCAGCCCCTCCCTACTGCTAATAAGTCATGTAAGTTTGTTGTACACCTGCCAGATTTTTGGATGGGACCAGGAGCCAGCTCCTGTTGTTGTTTTTCCTGGATGAGAGAGCCTGCAAGGGCAGGCAGGAAT
>NW_010181344.1:37616-41862 GCF_000695765.1 Mesitornis unicolor
CCTGAATGGTGGGGCTGGAAAACATCAAAGTAACTGTCCTGCGCTCCACCACTGCGGTGGGAGAGGGAATAAAAGGGATGGAGAAGAAGGATGGAAGAGCACATGAATATTAGCAATGCCCTTGGAGAGTATTAAAAAAGCAAACTCAGCCCCTGTGATGAGCTTTGGGGAGAGAAGCAGAAGCTGAACCTAACACAGTATTTACTGTGCACTGCTCTTATTGCAAAGCACAGACACTTGGGCTGTGGTAGTGCCCAGGGCTGTACAGATATGTGAGCACAGAAGCACAAAGGAAGGAAAGCTCAGAAAGGGCTAAACCTACACACAGCAAACTCTGACACCTCCAGGAGCACTGCCTGGAGGCAGATAGCAATTTCAGCACAGACTGCAAGAAAGTCTCTGACCTTGCTGAGGCTGTCGCAGGTCACTGGGTCCCCATGGGCTGCTGGAGTAGCCCCATGCCATGTCTGAGTGGCTGTCCTGACCGCTGGGCCACACTGCCCTGTGTGGGCTGACCACAGCAAGGCCACACTGATGACTCACAACACTACAGCCACCCTCACTAACTGCCCACACCAGGGCTGCCCTGACTGGCTACCTGCCCACATTAAGGCTATCTTGACTAATTAATTTCCCAAACCAAGGCTGACTGACCCTCCCACAGACAGACAACCCAGCCCACAGCTACAGCCCATTTGCCTCTCCTCAGCAGCCTTAGTCCCCTCGGGTGAGGACATATGCTCCCATTGGCTCCCTGCCCCACAGGCCCACCCCCTGCATGTAGCCCAGCCAATCAAGCACCTGGGTGTGGTGGAAGGTGCCAGAAGCGGGAAATGCCTTGTGCCTAGAGGCCATTGCTGGCTGTTTCCTCAGGGACTGAGTGACCGTGGTGGCCCGGGGAAGGGCTGATGGGGTAAAAACTCCATTTTCTCTGAGGGCTCTGCCTTAGCTTCCCTCCAGCCTGAAGGCAGAAATGAGTTGGGAGCGCCTGATGCATCCCTTTGCCATGAAGGAGCGGAAAGCGGCTGTGCATGCGGGCACCTCAGCATAGCAGACCTGGAGGGTGAAGACCAAGGAGCCACAACATATTTATACCCACATTATAACATCATTCCTGCGCAGTCTCACTGAGAGGAAAGTTTGGCTTGGGTGTGTAAATCGTGGCATTTGGCCTGCTGCTCACATCACAGGGGGATCGGGGGCAGCCATGAGCTGATGGGTGGCAGCTTGAGGGGAACATGCCAGGTAAAAAAGAGGGAAAAGTTTTGGGGGAAAGTCAGTTTAAGGGCTTGATCTCTGACATTTGGGAAATGGTTGACAAAGGGTGAAAGAAACAGAAGAAGCTGAGGGTGGAGGGAGCAAGGACAGGCAGTTATAATCGAGGTAGATTACACAGGTCCTTATGCAGAAAAAGCAGGATTTTGATGTCTCCCTGAAGAGAGATATGCTCACACAAGGGCTCAAGGAGAAGATGGATTTTTGCAGAATAACTTGAATAACCAAGAAGCTGGAGAGGAAGAAACTCAACAGCAAGGAAAAAAAAGACTTAGTAGGTCATCTCCTGCACACGTCAGTCAGCACAAGGCTGTTCTTGCCAGTAGGAATTTTTCCTCCACAAGTAGATAGTTCAGTTTAAGTCCCAGCGCTTTCTCTAGTGTCCAAATGCCACAAGAGAGGGAAATCCGGGCAGTCCAACTTCACTAACCGCTAAGTCCTAAAATCTCTCTTTTTTTTTTTCCTCCCCTGTCCCTATTTCTTTTGATTCAGACAAAACTCCCTCTGAAGTTGAGTGGACCAAATACGAGGGCATTTACTCAAAGCTCAATTCAGATGTCACTGGGGGTAAATCTCCATAATGCCAGCTGGCGCTTGCTTGAGTGAGCAGTCATTACTCTCTAAGTCAGCCGCCCAGTAAAACCTGAACCGGGCCCACAGGAGGTATAGTGGTAAAGGAGTAAGCCTGATATTGAGGAAAATGGGGTTCAGAACGTCATAGACTTTTATTTAATTAAAGATGAATTGTTTAGCATCTGTGTTTGCAAGCGTGGATCACAGCACAGTCCCCAGGGGAAGGCAGTTTGCAGATATTCATTTAATAAGGTCAGGCAAGCAGCTTTCTCCATAAATTGTACCAACTACAACAACTCAGTTTGTGTCACAGCATCCCGATCTGGTCCATTGAGTTGTCTGGAGAGAGCTTTAATCATAATTTACGGAGGCTGAGTGCCTAATAGTGGACCGATTTAAAAATCACAGGCTCTGTTGAAATTAGCGGTCCGCTGGTTTAGAATAGTTAAAAATACATCTCACAGGCTGCTAGGAACTGAGTGAGATGTCCTTGATCTTTTTTTCTTTTTTTTCCTCTCTCCACTCTGCAGGCAGGACCTCGTGGTTATTTCTTCCAGCTTAAACAGTATAGGACACATTAAAACAGAACAAAGCGAAAAAGCCCGAACTGAAAACCTCGATGGTAGGAGGGGGGGAAAAGTTAGCGAAAACTCAATGAAGGCAACAGCCGTTTCTTCCCGCCTCAGGTCTGATTCAATCAGGTCTTTCAAAAGAAACTCCTGTCACCACAAACTGCCTTTTCATGCCAGATTCCTCCGGCTCCCCCTCTCTGCCCCATCCCAGCAACTTCCAACAGCACCGATCAATCTCCAAGCGACACCCTGCTCCCCCCCTGCTCCCAGCTGCCTCCAGCCACCGCCGTTCCCAAGCAAAAGGCAGCTTCACCCAGGAAGGTGGTGGAAAAAATGTGGACAAATTTCTGATTTGCAACACTCTGGGAATGGGTTTATTGCTATTGTTTGAGTGCAAATGTATAAATAAAGCAAAACGAAGATTCCAGGGTGAGTCCGATGAAAAGCAGAAAACAAGAAATTTTATGGCCATAAGTGGCGTGGGCTAATGGTGATTTTTGAGGCACTGGACCATGGTAGTTACTTAGCTAAATGATTGCTGTGAAACCGGGCAAGAGGCTTATTTCTTAATTACTGTTACATATTATGTCAAGCTGACACTTCAAGGCGTGCTTGGGCACTGATAAAGTTAGCCAAAAAAAAAAAACCCAACCAGCCAAAACACCCTTACTATTCCAAGAGGCTGTTTGTAAAGAAAGTTACTTGGGAGTCCCAGCTGGTGCTGGGGAAAGGAAAGGCTGCTCCCCAAAAATGGGTGCAGCAGTCTCATATGCTCACCTTATATCTAGATCCATAGGATAGGACAGTAGTGAATAAATCTCTGGGAACCTGGCACCCTTGCAGCTGGCTGAGCAGGAGAGCTATGGGGGACTGGAAGAAGCCAAGAGGACCAGTGGCTCTAGGACAGAGGAAGGGAACAGTCCCTGCTGTCCGCCCATTTGGAAAGAACGAGAGCCAGATTTTCCTCTTGGCCACACAGAGCCAGCCCACCATTTTTGGAGCCTAGGCGCTATAACTGGAGGCATAATTCAGCCCCAGATTCAGCCCTGGGGCCACCTCTTTGCTGCTATGCCCCAAGAGAAGTCGCAGGCAACTGTTTCTCTTTTGAGCACTTTGCCCTGCTGTAACATTGCAGGTAACGTGGGGCATGAGCAATCAAGCTGTTAATTTCCTACTCCCAGATTGATCTATCTAGCCATCATCAGTAATATTACACACTTTGATTGTGTGTAGCCCATATGTAAAGATCTCACTTGGAGGTAGCTCAGATTTACAGTTCCTTAGATGTCGCATAGGCTTACAGTCCCACAGACTGTAGTCCTCTTACTTTACAATATAAATATATAAGTATAGAGTTCCCAAGGTTCCTCTCTCTCGCTCTTTGCCCACTGTACCAGGAGGTGAACAAATCCTGAACAAAAGCATGGTCTCTGCACTAAAATCTTATCACCTGAGCACATAGTTCTGTCAGTGTATTTTCTTCCTAGTCTAAACCAGTGCACTCCAGCAGGAGATAAAGAAATGGCACATTTGCAATGCCACGAAATAATCAGCTCACCACTGACATGAGTTGGATACAAAAAAAACACTAGAGGAAATTGAGCTAGGAGAGATGGATGGAGAAGCATCACAGTTCTACATGATCCCTGTTTTTAATTTGATTTAATCTGCCAAATCAACACTTCTGTCTCCACATGACCCTTCAATTTGTGGCATGCAAAATCCAGATACTAGATTTACAGCTAGGTCAGTTTTACTCTATGTAAGCTGATTATACCCCACATTAAAAAAAACCCAACAAACAACAAACCTCCCTGTGCAGGAAT
>NW_010181344.1:41893-45072 GCF_000695765.1 Mesitornis unicolor
TGGCGAAATACATTCACAGCTTATTTAATAACCCAAACTGCATAATTGCAACAAGTAAGCTCGTCCCGAGGTGTTTAACTTATATTTTGTGAGTAGAAAATTCTTCTCCCTGGAAAAAAAAAGAAGGGAAAATGAAAAATCCTCGCTGAGATTCCTTCTCAGACTGAGAAATTTCATTCCCTTGGAATTATTTTCTGTCCTCAAAACTCCTCTGAACAAATGTAATTATTTGCGAATTGCAGGGCTTGCTTCGCAGCTAGCTGGCCACGCTCCCGAAAATGCATTGGTTGCCCATTGATGTTGGAGAACAAGTAAGGGCACTCTTTCAAAACTTTGGGAAAAGGAAAAAGAAAAAAAAGAATACAAAAAGTCGGGTTTCTTTTTTTCTTTTCCTTTCAGCTCTTTGGAATAATTTGCCTTCAAGAGCCCTGGATTTGCTCCAGTATTTTTGAGGTAGGAAACATGCAGAGGTTTAATTCTTTATTGGCTCCATCAGGTTCAGGTTACATGTTGGGGTATAAAATTATAAACAAATGGACGGCATTTACATTTCTGAAGTGTTTTCCAGCCCCCTCACCCTCTCGTCCCTCTGAAAGGTACATCAGAAGCAGTGCCGCCTGGGTAAGGGGAGCCAGGTGGCTTCACCGATAAACAAGACATCCTTTCTACCCTCTTCCTCACAGTGGGCTGCTCTCTCCCTCGGGTGCCTGGCTTGACTCCAGACTGAAATCGTATGTGCACCAAGTAGGTCAAGTCTCAGGTGAGCCCTGAGGAAATCCCACTTGTGTCCCAGACCCAGAGGTCTGAGCAATTATAATTTTGTAGTCCCAGTAATATGGAGAATAAGACATTAAATATATATATATACACACACACACTTTTTTTTTTTTAATGGGCAGGTCCACCCTAATCAGGATCAAAGAGAAGGTATCAAAGAAACAGGACAGGAGTATGCCCTCCCTTAGCTACTACCACTGCATTTTTGGGGGAACGTTGATTCATACCAGCTTGGCGAACAGTTCTGGAGGTGTTTCTGCCCTCTCTTGCAAAGAATTGCCATCACTCACTCTGTTATCGTATTTGAGACTAGGAAGTGAAGAAATGGAAATGGTAAAGTAGCACAACTTTAATCAAGGCTTATGGTTCCCAGAGAGAGGAGGGACAAAGTGACACTGGCGCCGCCGATGTCACTTTTTGTTCTAACTCGTTTCAAGTAGACAATCCTGCCCAACCCTCCAAGCCCCCCGCAAAGATCAGAGGCTTGAATGGCAAGAACACGCCAGCAACTGGAGGGAACGCTGGAATCAAAGCCAGTCGAGCCCCGTACAAATCACCGGCAGCCTGAGTTTTCCCTTGATATCACCGTTTGTCATTAGTAGTCAGAAGTGCGACACTTCTCACAACAGTGTATAACCTTGATGATCATGAAACTGTAACAACGCCGCTTCACAATTAATATCAGTGTGCTCCGTGCGCATCACTGTGTGACTGCAAAGGCAGTGCCAGTTGTCGCAAGGGCTCAGTTGAAGATCCCAACGGACATGGAACTACTGCAAGAAAAGGAGCCTGGCTGCAACAGGGCAGCTTTCCATGAGGCAAACTCTTAAATACCCAAAATGGCAACAGCCTTAAATCTACCAAGTAGATTTAAGTCTACTTAAGGGACTGATAATTATTAAAAGCGATCTCCTTGGAGCCTGGACAGCTACAACACCTTCGCTGTTTCTGAGATGTGGTGAAGAAATGCTAGTCCAGAGTTGGTTCACATTCACCTGCTGAATTATAAACAGCAGCTCCTGCAGCATTTGGGTGTTTCTTAGACATCCTCCAGCTTCAGGAGATGTTTAGCTAAACCAAAGCAGCAGTGGTTGTGTTATTATTGCAAGAATGAGACAGCTTGGTCATTTTGGTTCCCCATTACACTGGGCATAGTAAGACACTACCCTTGGCCAGATGAAACAGAGGTCAGAAAAGAAACAAAGCCATGGAGAGGTGAAGCAGCCTGGTCAAAGGCAAAGCAGTCCAGTGGCCAAACCAGATGTTAAAAGTCTTGAGAGCAACTGCTCAGTTTCGTAATCGTTAGACAAAACAGACAACATGTACAGCATGTCTCCAGATTGACTAAAGTGGTGGTGGTAAAATAAAAATAACATTTTTAATAAAAATCAATATCTAGAGTTAACAGCTGAAGTTCCTTATTTGGTGCAAGCTAAAGTAGGTTCATCAGATTCACTGGTCTATGGCAGAATGTCTCCCTTAAACCTCCTGTGTGAGCACTACTCTGTTACAATGAGTATATAAGGAGATTCTGCACCCTGGGGAATGATTATTGCTAACTGAGCTAACAAGCCCTTGTTCAGCTATTCACTTTTATTGGAGGTGGCAGTGGAAGTATCCTCTTAATCGTGTCTGTGTTTCATACCGTGAGGCTACTCACATGTATAAAGTTAAATATGGACATAAGTAATTGCAGATATGGGACGTGAGACAATAAGGACCAAATTTTCAGTGGCTAAGCCTAGGCCTCTGAAACTGCATGCCTTAAATTGGGAGATGCGGTTATGAATGATCATGTTTTCATATGCCCCAGAGCTCTGAAATTCGCACAAACGTATTTTGCCTGCACCAACCTAAGTTCTGAGCAATGAAACGCAGACCAAAAACGTATGGATATGGAGAGGAAGTAACTGATCCCTTCTCTGATCCAAAAGAGGAATCTCCTATGAAATATCCTGTTTTCCTTGCACGTAAGGAACATATTTCTGGATCGGTCCTTGAAAGATTTCTTAGGTGTATCAATGTGGACAATTCTTACCAATACAATTGGGCAGAGAGGGAAATCTTTTGCCAAATAATCAAAATGCGATGCCTAGAAGTGTATTAAAAAATAGAAGATGCAGAGCTTGCGGATCACAGATCCCAAATACCAAAAACCCCTCCTCAAATCCACCATCATCAATTGTCTCAATTTACAAAACAACATGAAGTGAGGTCATTTGCTGTTATTTGAGAATTTGACCCAGTGAGTGGGTTCAGCCTCAGCACGGAGGTGATTTGGGAAGATGGAGGAGGCTGTGATGGAGGGGAGGAATTACATGAGACATGGATTCAGTCCCTTCTTTAACTCTGATCTCCCAAATAGGACATGAAGTGACATCTAGCCTGTTCTTCCCTTTCCC
>NW_010181344.1:45103-48563 GCF_000695765.1 Mesitornis unicolor
TTCCCTACCTATAAAATACTGATCATATCGCCGCCCTTCTGGGGTATGGTGACCCAAAATCCAGTAACGATGCGCTGGAAAGTGTATGACATATGTGTTCCCAGATAGATTTTCCAGCTGGTCACATTAGACTGTGACCTTTTAAAATGGTTTTCATGCTGCTACAAAATACAAAATGCCTGTTTCTGAGTGGAATAAACCAGAGAACATCTATTAAGTTCTTACTTGCAAATGAAAAAAAATAAAAAACAACAAAACAAAACAAAAAACAAACTGCCACCAACATTCAGAAAAGAGACAAGTGCTCACAGGAGCCTTTAAATACATATTTTTTGGTTAACTGTGATGTTGCCTGTAGCTCTTTATAGCACTTTTAAAGCATCAAAGCTCAGATTTGTTATATTGAACCTGGAAAGCTTCAAAAAGTTTTTGTAAATGAAAATTAAAAAAAAAAAAAAGAAGAAGATACCAAAAGCTATGAAGTGGTATTTTTCAGATGGGAATGTGCTTTGATTTCAGTGGTTAATGCAAATAAAACTCTCTCCTCCTCCTCCTTCCCCCTGCACCCCCAACAGAGTTTTCAGTGCTGCAGACAGAAGGTGGGGAAAAACAAATATGACATAAATTGTCTTGGTAAACAAGTAAATAGTGTCACTTAACTCTTCCCCCTATGACTCCTTGCTGGAACGTGGAATTAGTTTATGGCAGGGCTCTGTCAAAAGGCCCCCCTCCCTGGAAACAGAGGTGAGACCTCAAAAGCCATTGTCTCTTTAGTTAATTAATTAAGGTAATATTGAGTAGAGCTTTACTTCTGAGTTCAAGGAACCCAGCTGGGGGCAGCAGCCTCTTGTTTGATGCCACAAATACGAAGGAATGAGCTCCGGGCCTTGCATTAAAATCCAAAATCATTTAAAACATCCCAGGGAGGAAGGGATCGGGGGAAGGAGCTGACAGGGGGGAGCCCGGTTTAGGGAGCTTTACAGCAGGGTCCAGCCTTCTCCAAACAACTACAGGGGGTCGCTTTGCATTTTATACCATTGCCAGCTAAGTGATGACCAGTTCCTTGGTCCGTGGCCCTTGTCTTTCAAAGCCTAAGACAGGAGGAGCCTGGTTTAAGTTTCTCAGAGCTGATTTCTTTCCCTGCACAGCCCCTTTTGGCTGAGGAATGCTTCTTACCGGTGCCTGGCCCAATCCCTATAAATGTCGTATTGGTCAATTTTGCTTACACGGGGAATCCTCTCACAGACATGGGATGGGCTGACTCATTTGGATAAAGTCGCCCACAAACGTAAGCCTTTGCAGTCCTAAGCTGGAAATGTGTTTTATTTCCAAGGAGCATCTAGTTGTTTGCTCTCTGAGCTGATTTGCCTCTAAAGGGGAAAAAAAAAAAAAAAGCAGAAGCCAAATCTCCAGGTCCATATTCAATCTTTGAGTAAAACTCCTGCAGATACCATGAGAATTTGCCTGCATAAAACCACCAGGTTTTGAGGAAAAAAAATAAAAGCTGTGGATGGGGCTCTGCTTAGTAATTTTTACACAAGGATCCAGTCTTGGCTTTGCCACTGATATGCCATGTGAACCTGGGCAAGCTGCTTCACTTCGCTTATCCGCCAACTCTTTTCTATGCTGCAAGCTGGCTCTGGCTGTGCATTCACACACCGCCTAACACAACGACTGCAAATCTCACTCCCAGCTCGTAAAGCAAAAAATATTCATCCATGCCATCCATAAAGCAAGGTGCAATGCTCTACCGTTGTGCCACAACCTCCCCTCACATAAGCATGGGCCTATTTCTTTCACTTTTCCTATAAAATGAGAACTAACAAGCCGACGGGTGCGGGATTTAATGCCTGGAGATTGCACAATCTTTATGGACTTGAACCTCTCTTCCCCCCACCCCATCCCCATATGCTGTGTATTAACGTCTGCTGCTGTGTTAAGTCTAATTTAGTTTGGTACCTTCTCAGGGGAGAGGTTGGCTCTCATCTGTACGTGGCTGCCGAGCGCCAGGCACACCAGCGGCACTGTATAAATAACAGCGATCATAAAGAGCTGACAACACCTGCTGGTTTTGAATCGGCAACAAGTGATAATCCTGTGAGCAGCTAAATGGGACTTTGGGATCGTGGGTATTGGCCTGGTTAACTGGCTCCTTGGTTTGATTTGTGTTTGTGTTTTCCCATTTCTTTTTTTTTTGCCTTTGAAATGCCTCAGGGAGCCACTATGGGAACAGGAATGACCCAAAATCTGTTGGTCTTTCATCACATCAGCTCGTCATCTGTTTCTTTTTTACCTCTCCCCAGCCCCATTTGTGATGCTTTCAGGCAAATATACCTTATGCAGAATCCAAAGGGACGTAATAAAAATATTCCAACACTTGATGGGCTGCAAAGGGATCCCTGTCCCTCAAAAACCTGGGCCCATCAGTCTGTCCATTTACTCACATCAATAAAATCAAACATGGATACTTTTGCTTAAAGGGTCAGAGGCCTAATTAATTCTAGCATGGGACCAAATTGCCATGCTTCTCTGAAAATAATCCCTACAAACAGGGTTTGGGATTGGGCACACGTAGGTTTATTCTGGAGTTGGTCTGAGGCAATAAGATGCTGTCACTGCATGCACGGGGATGCACTGTCCCTTTGCGGAAAGCATCACCACCACTAAACACAGCTGAAGATGAGGATGCTCATCTGATGCCAAAGTCATCCTTGGGTTTGCAAAGAGTTAAATGTCAGGATTGTCACCAGAACCACAACTTGAGGTTCCTACATTTCACTACAAACTCCTTCCCTAATTGGGAAACACTTCTGGTTTGACTCTTCTTTTCCTTCTTTTGCTCAGTATTTCTTCTCCTCCCTGTTGCTTTTGTGTGTTTTTTTCTTTTTTTAAATAGATTGGTTTTGCCCATGTGGCTCTGTCTCCACTCAGGTCACCTCTCCAGGAGCACTTCTCCTTTGGAAAGCACTAAGTACAGGTTAGGAGGGTCATAAGTCTCATCACCCCCTTGAGGGAAGTTTGGCTTTAGCCAGCCATGAAATAGCAACTCTTCCGTTGCAGAGGGAAAGGTGAGGCTGGGGAAAGGGGGGTAATTTTATTATTATTATCATCCCTTGACCTCCCAACCCAGCATACAGACCTGTCTCTCGTTAAGAAGTGTGCAAGCACCCGAGACCCATTAGACCGATCCATCACGCAAGTTATCAGCCCCCAAAACACCTTCATGGCTGCTGCAGCAACCGGGCTGAGATGCTCGCACCTCAGAGGGATCCCCTCGACGTAACAATGGGGATGGAAGGGACATGCAAACACCCAGGGCTGGGATGTGAAGGTGAGGACCAAGGTATTAGGGTGGGCTGGAAAGTCTCTGCATTCAGGTTTACATCCTGCCTGGGCTATTTGTTGCAGTCTGCACCTCTAGAAGTTATTTCAAGGGCCAAAGTGTTGAGAAACACTCTTT
>NW_010181344.1:48594-50481 GCF_000695765.1 Mesitornis unicolor
CCCCGAGATCATAAAGCTAAATGTCATCAACTGCAAACACACATTAAGACCCCCTGTCCCCTTCCAGAGCTTTTAAAAACTTTTCTGAATTAACCTTAGCAAAGGTGGAAAACATCTGAAAGAGACAGAGAGGAGAAACAGGGCACTTGTACAGCTCATTGCCATTTTATGGGAGAAACCAAAGCTGCTTGACATTACCCAAATTCACCCAAATGCTACTCAACCCCGTTCCCTCTGGCCATGACATGGAGTCTGGAGCGATTGGTGAAAGCAAGGTTTGGGTGCTAGTTTTGGGACTTTTCCGGGCCCCCATTGCCAGGTTTAGCATTCCCTGCCCATCTCCATGGAATGCTCAGGGTTTTTCTCATCCTGACAGCGCAAGGCTGATATCTCGGGGAAAGAAAAAAAATAAATAAAATAAATCCATCAAAGCCTATTAGTGAAATTGCTCTGTGCAAACCTAATTGACCACGAGGGATCTCCTAGACAAGCAGGCCGTAAATCGCGATTTTAACAGCGGCAGGGGGAAGGAAAGAGGAGTGGGGAGGGGACAGAAAAGGAGAGAAGGAAGAAAGTTTGCGACTGCTGAAGATCATTTTAGGCGACTGCCTGGCTGGAGGCTGCGGAGAAAGGAGGGCTGATCTGCAGCATATGGTGCAAAGAGCCAGTGCTGGGGGTGGAAGAATAAAACCCCCGAAGGCCGCAGATCCTAAGGAGCTATTTATTCCTCCCCCTGCAGATGTACATTAATGCAGGAGGAGTAGGGGGAGCAGATCTTTGGGTTGGAGAAAGAGAAACAGCGCTCCTTCCTTTTAACATGCTGTTGTCTGGCTTGATCTTGTCACTCCAAAGGGACCCATTCAGAGGTATTCATGCATCTGCCTCAGTGGGACAATGGGACCTTAGTTTATAAACTGTCTGTCCAGTTGCCTGCGGCCTTTAGTCCTTTTGTTTTCCCTTCTCTTAATAAACTTTTTGGGGGAGTTCATCAATACGCTTGAATAGCTGATGTTCTCATTCTCAGAGAGGGGAATAACAGAAGGTCTCGAAGGTTTGGGTTTTTTTAATAGGGGTGGGGGTGGGTGTTTTTCCCCCTTAAAGGGGAACCGAGGCTTGAAAAGCATCAGAATAAACCCTTTAAAAAAAAAACAAAACAACAAAACAAAACTGAATCAATCCCAAACAAAACCTCTATTGAAAGAGAGAGGGAAATGTGCAACATTTAACTGCACCCTCTCGAAAGCAATTTTCGTCCTGCCGACAAAATTAAGACGATCTCCAACTAATTTTACAGCTCTTAAAATATTTTGAGTAGGGGGATTGGGAAGGAATTTCAGAGACCAGGCTCATTTCCAGGGGATTTAGGGCTGAAAGCCGGCTCTAACCTTTCCGCCTCCGTTCCCCCCATTCCCTCTTCTCCCGACAATTGCAGAAATCACAACCCAGCAGATATATTTCCCCCATGTCACAGGGAATTTCCCCAAAACCCAAGTCTGTCGTCCGGCCCCTCTGGCTGCCCGCGGTGCCCTCCCCTTCCCCGGCGCCTCCTTTGTAGCCGAGCCCGAAGGCGGGGGGCACGGAGATGCCCCTATTTCTAAGACACAGCCCCCTCCCCGTGCCGGCTCTCTCTCTCCTCCCTTGATTTCTCTTTTAAGGCGTTTATTTTCCATGCAGCCCGGCGCGAAGGCGATGCTCGGCTGTGCCCCCCCCCCTCCTCTCCTTCCTGAGGCAGCCCCCCACCAACCGCTCTCCCCAGTGACTCCAGTTCAGCGTTTTAAGGCCCTAATGAGTGTTGACAAGTTTAATGAGTTTGTTTTAAAGAGGAAAAAACTGGTCAAGTCGAGATTTCCGAGTCAAATCCATTAGGAGATCCCATTCAAGCCCTTC